>NW_023605284.1:0-25816 GCF_014898055.3 Talpa occidentalis
AAAAGCAGCAGCAGTCTTAACGATGCAGCTCAGATTAGCTCCACTCAGCCAGAACTAGTCATTTTCATACATATCCCATGACACAAGTTAGAACACACTCTGGCGGCAGGCTTTGGGGTAAACAGGTTCTTTAAATTCCCCATGCCTCAGTTCCCTTATGTGTAAAATGGGGGTAATAGCAGCACAGGGATTCTGTGGGGAGTCAGTGAGTGAATTCCTGGTGGTCTCAGACTGGAACCCACCTCCACCACCACCTCTGCTTTAGGGACTGGTGGTTCCATTGCCTGATGGCTATTAGGGAGGGAGAGTTCTGGGAAGCTAGATTCTTGAAACATGGGAAACGGACAGAGCCCTGCTGAGGCCCTAAGGAGTCAGGTTAGAGGGGCTTGTTACTTCACCTTGCCCATCCTCTAAAACAGAGGCCTGCGGGGGTGGGTAGCTTTTAAGTTCCTGGCATGTCTTGGGGCATCTACACCAGGGACAACTGATAGGGCAAAGGCAGAGCTGGGCTCTGGGAGTCCTGAGAGAGGCACCATCTAAGATGGAGGAACAGAAAGGGTGGCAGGAATGGCCCCAGTCTTGAGGAGGATGAGGAGGTCTTATCAGGAGTCCAGGGATGGGGGTGTATCAGTCTGAAGCAGGCCAGCACTATTCAGTGTTGCCTTTGTACCCCAGTTCTCTGTGAAAGGGAAGGAACTAAAAGGGAAACCGTGTTTGTCACGACCCTCATCCACTCACCGACTGTCCAGGAGGAGGGATTCCACCAAGGCCTCGAGGGAGCCTCACAAACACAGAGAGGACAGCAGCTTTGTTGCCAAAACAAGGCTCCAGGGCAATGGGCTTGGGTACAGTCTGGAGGAAGAAACACAGAATTACCTAAAGCAGTCCAACACTACTGCCTTTAGAGGGGATTTGTGAGGCTGTCCTCTATATTAGTTGCTGTTGTTATGTAACAGATTACCACAAACTTAGTTGCTTAAAACACCTCCTATTTATTATCTCAACTCTGCATGCCCATGTGAACTCTGTACAGATCTCTACTTGGGGATACAGGTCTATTCAAATCTTCCACCCGCTCTGGAAAAGTCTTATCTTCACAAGGTGGAAGTCAAGTTATTAGCTGGGCTGGCACTTATCTGGGGGGTCAGGGAGAGAATCTGCTTCAGAACTTAATCTGGTTGTTGGCAGAATCCAGTTCCTCTCAGCTGTAGGCCTCAGGTCTCCATTTCCTTGCTGGTGGTCAGTCAGGGGTCACTCTCTCTAGAGGCCACTGGCCTTCCTCATATGGCGCCTCCAGCCTCTAACCACACAGCGAGTCCTTCTCAAGCTTCCTCTTCTCTATCTTAAGACTTCTGTATCTTGGAATTTTTATTAGTTTTGCAAAATTCCTTCATAGCAGTAGCTAAAGTAGTGTTTGAATAACTAAGAAAAGGGAATCTTGGGTGGCATCTTTAGAATTCTGCTTACCATACCTCTCAATATGTCATGAATTTCTTCAATTAAATTAAGAAAATAATTTCCAGAACCATTCTGGCTGCAGCACAGGGAAGTAACTGGATGGTTGAAATAGCAGAGGGGGGGTGATCAATTGTGAGGTGACTGCAATCATCCAGGCGAGCACTGGACAGGTTAGGATGGAGGTGGAGGTGGTGTAGAGTGGTCAGGAAATATTTTTAATACAATAAAAAGATTTGAGGACAAATTGACAGTCAAATGAAAGTGCGAGCAAGGATGAGTCAAGGAAGATGCCACGATTTTGGTAGGGATCTTCTTGGATCTTGTTGATTTTAAGATGTTCTCTTCATCTTTGGAGTTGTGTAGTCACTATGATAAATCCAAGTATAGTTTTTCTTCTCTCTTCTTCCTTCATTCCTTAAGCCTGCTTGTGGTATGTTTTGCTTTTGGAATCTGTATAGTCATGCCTTCCATTCTTTGGGAAATTTTCATCTATTATCTCTTTGAATACTGCCTCTCCTCCATTCATCTGTCTGGGGGTTCTGACTAGGTCTTTTCATTTTATCCTCCACATTTGTTATATCTTCCTTCTCTCTCTGTTCTGCATTTTTTTTGGGGGGGGGGTTATCTTCTACTTTAAAAAACTCCCATTTAGGTCTGATGTGCTACATTTAACATGTAATTTCAGTTATAAAAAAAATTCAGGGGGCCTCCCCGATGGCACAGCGGGTTGAGCACCGCGCTATGAAGCTGTCCGCAGCCTCTGCAGCACTGGTTAGATTCCCGGCCAGCCAGGGAGCAAACCACATGGCACGGTAGACCTCTCCTGCCTTGCCCGCTGCTCTTCTCAGCAGTGTCTTTGGTTCGTCTGCCTGTTCTGCTCCCTAATCTATCTCTGGTGAATTCTCTCACCCTCCCATGCCTCTGGCCTATACCTCAGTTCTTGTATAAATAAATCAATTTTTAAAAAAAAAATTAAAAAAAACTTCAACTACTGTATTTTCCATTTCTAAAAGATCCATGTGTGTTTTTTTTTTTTTTTTCCCAGATCTCTTTTGCATTCTTTCATGGCTTCTTCATCTTTATGATTCTGCATTTTATTTCTTCAAATATTTCATACATAGTTATTTTCTTTGATTAATTCTAACATTTGAAGTCCTGTCTCTATCGACCATCTATTGCATTTGCTTACTTACTCATGGTGGCTTGCCTCTCCTATCGCTGGTGAGCTTTGGCCGTTTTTAATCTATGAGAATCCTAGTTTAAATTTGGGATCTTCTTCTACTCAGAGGATCTGCATCTACTTTGGCTAAGACTCATGGTGTGTTACCAATATGGAACCACTTTAAACCCTTCATGGTTCTGGTTTTGGTTCATGGCTCATTCTTTTTTGGGGGAGGAAAAGAGAGTGGTATCTGAAAACTTGACCCACTTCCTGTGAGCTCAGTAATACTCTAACAAACATGTTTTATTCAGGGCATATAGCTGATTCCCTAGAGTATTTGAAATTATTTCATCATTTTGCCAAAAAAGTCATAACTTTCTTCATTTTGGGGAGAAAGGCAGGGGTCAGAAATATTTATTTTCTATAAAATGCATAGTGAATTATGACTTTGGCCTTTTAAGACCACATCCAAGTCATTACAAAGAACAATGGTTCAACTTAGCTATTATGCAATAGAATATTTAGAATACATTTAATATCAAACAGGTCATTTATTTTAGAGTACAATTAGTATCACACAGATCATTTATTTAAATCCTAGAACACAAGACTTCTTAACAACACACTAAAGACAAGAAAATGAAAGCAAAAGAATACCTGACAACTTCAGTGTGTTGCCTTGCTGATAAAAAGAGAGGAAAACATAAGAGGCAACAGAACAAGGCTCTCTCTCTTTTTGGTTTCCCAGACACAGAATCATGAGTTTGACAAGGTAAGTCACAGGGACTTCTGTATCACATTCTCACCTTTATAGTCCCCCGATGAGATCAGGAGGCTCTTCATCTGTTTCCAAGGCAACATTTACAGAGGCAAAGGGACGACTGGCCATCTGCTGCATCTCTCGAAGAAGTTGCTAATAAGTAGCACAGCAACCATTAATGCAGTGAGTATTGAAGGGGATTCTATTAGTGAATAACACATTAAATCACCTCATCTTCCCTTGATTCAAACAAATCAAGTATAAAATATGTTGAGATGGTTTGGGACAATTGGACAGGGACTGGATAAGATTAGATAACATTAGGCATTATTAAAGGCATTATTAAACTTTGCTAGACATTATATTTAAGTATTGTTATATTAATTAAGGTCCTTATCTGTTAGATACTCAAGTACTCACGGGTATAATGCTATAATAACTGCTTGTTAAATATATAAAAAATGATGTAGCCCTATCTCCTCACATTTTTATTACTAGACTAAAGCCAAGTTTTCTTTCTTCCAGCTGAAACTTGAACCAAGTATTTACACTTTAACAAAAGCCTGTACCTTGTTACATAGTAGATAGGAATTGAAAGAGCTCTTTACTGCTCCAGCCTCTAGTATTTTGTCAACATGAGTGATGAACTTACAATGCAAAAAGGGTGGCATAATTCCCACTGAGGCTCTGTCTGCCAGTTACTACTAAATAGCTAATTCAAGGACAGACTTGTCGGTCTTTATCCATTGAGTCTTACCTCTCTACGCCTGGAGGCCCAACAACTTTGCTTGATCTTCCAAACCACAGCAGCCACCAGGAGCAAAGAGAGGAAACAACTGTGAGAAAGGAAAGTACCAAGTTATTATCCCAGCCCCAAGTCAGCACCACTATCACCCACAACTGAGAGCAGGAGGGGACCAGTGCCCAGCTACCAGCTTCTTTCTGGTGAGTCATAACAACCAGGTTCCGGTTCACAGGAAGCAGCATGTAAGAAGACTGGAAGCTGAGCTCCCACCGACCTCTAGACTGTCCTGTCCCAGGTACTGAGAACATTGATCTCCCACTGGGCCTGCGTCAGAATGGCACATCACAGCTGATTCCAAATTAGGAAAAGAATTAAAAGATAACTATGATAAATAAAAAGCATGCTATTTAATCAAATTAGCAAATTTTTACTGTTAAGGTCTAAAAAATTAAGTTAAAGGAACAATAGCTTTTTATAAGGAAGAGGTACACTCAACTCTATTTCTAGAAAGTAAAAGTAAATATACATATACATATATATATGGTGCAGTACATATGTATGTGTGTGTGTGTGTGTGTGTAAAAAACAGAGCAATCAACTCAAGGGACAACTTTCTGGAGGTACAAGAGAGTAACCCCAGTGGTCTGTGACTGCAGTGATGACAATGTTCTGTCTTCTGTAGCCCAGGCATCGAATGGTTTGAAAACCTACTGTGACAGCAAAGAGAACAACTGATTTCTGGTTAGAGAAAGCATGGGCCCAACACATCAGCCTCTTAGATAACAGCATAAATTTATTTTTCAACTGGCATTTTCACTCATTAGCTCGAAGGGGCAGCCACGTGGCCCCAAGGCTCCACTGCGGGCAGGTTGGCCTTGCAGGTGGCAGTATGCTAGGTGACAGGCAGCCTCCATGCCTCCAGGTGTCCAGGGATGGAACAGGGGCAAGAAAGCAGGTCCTAAGACTTGTTTTGGACACAACGAATTCTGAGCTATCTGCCTATAGCCAAGGAAGATGTTGGGGGCAGATACGTGGAGGCTGGTGCTAGGTCTGGTCTGCAGATGGCATCTGGGAGTCATCAGCATATATATGGTATTCATTTGAAGTAACAAATTTGGTGAGGTCATTAAGGGAGTAAATACAGAGAAGACTACCTTGGGGCTAGACCCCAATACTGACACGTTGGGGAGAACAGGAAGAAATAGCAAAGACAGAGTATTCTCAAGTCTTTTTTTGGTTTCCACGCATAATCCCTCTTTTTGTTATTTTCATTCTAACAGATAAACACAAGGAGGCAGCAAATGTATATGGAAGGACAGGAAGGGGAGAAGCTAAGTGGCCAGGACACCAAGTACAGGGCAGGCCCCGGAGGCAAGGATCTGGATGCCACTCAGAGGCCTCTTGGGGGCCACCCTCGATACAGAGCTATAAAACACTGCTGTTCAGAAGTTCTGTGCTCCTTCCTCCCAGACCTAGGTGGGGCTTCTGTCTTCAATTCAGACCCACTGAAAATACTAGTGACACAGTGACTGTGCCTCAGAGCTGCCTCATGTACCATTTGTCTCGGAGTAACACACCTCCTGAAGTAGTACAACCACGAAGCATTTACTGGTTATGTCAAAAAGGTGTGCTTGCTGACACCCCACCCCTTTTCCCCACCACTTATCTGGGTACAGATGGGCGGTGACTCAGTGTTCATCCTACTGCAGTCTCTGTATCAACTGCATTCTGTATTTTTCAAAACAAATGTAACTTTGAAACAGTCTTGAAATTTCACAAACACACAAAAGCAGAGGGAACAATGCAGTGAGTCTGTGTATGTCCATTACTCAGCCTTGACAAGGAGCTATATTTGCTTGAGTCTTTGAAAGATCATTCTTAAGGACACAGCCCAGGGTAAGGGGCCCTCATTTCCTGAAAACAAACCTTTTGGTCTTTTTGTTCTAAACCTAACCCTGCTTATAAGAGGCTGGCACTGTCCTAAGACTTTTCCAAAAACCGATGCCTTGATTCTAGGCCCTTCTTTCCATCTTTTATAAACTCACAATTTGAGTGTTCAGTGCTGTTTCTCAGCTGCTTAACGATCCCTATGAGTGTCCCAAACTTTCCTCCATGAGGAGAGGCCACTGAAGAATGGGTACCTTCTCCTGCCGCCAGCCTAGCCTTCCTAAAACTACCTATGCACGTCAGGTCTGGCCAGCCTGAACACAGACTGCTGCTGCTCATGGTTCTTGGGATCTGCACTTCCTCATTCTGGTCAGAACTAGATCCAAAGTGGTAGGACCTCGGTCACATTTCTATCTTTTGGGAAATGAAATGGGGATTTGTCAAAATGTCTGCCGTCAATCTGGCAAGAGGCTTAGTAGAGGTTCAGATAAGTTTGACAAAAATATTGTGTCTTGCCTACGCCGGAAATTCCCATTCCATTCCCTCCTTTTGGCTGGGGATGTCACATCACCCGTTTCTTTCTTTTTTCTTTTTTTTTTTTAAAGATTTATTTATTTATACAAGAACTGGGGTACAGGCCAGAGGCACGGGAGGGTGAGAGGATTCACCAGAGACAGAGTGGGGAACAGAACAGGCAGACTGACAAAATACACTGCTGAGGGGAGCAGCGGGCAAGACAGGAAAGGTCTGCCGCGCCATGTGGGACCCTCGCCCGCCGGCGGGGATCAAACCGGTGCTGCAGAGGCTGCAGACAGCTTCACAGTGCTGTGCTCAACTGCCTGCGCTTTTCTTACCCTCATTTACATGCTGGCCTCAAAGGCACCTTGGAGCCTGGCCACACAGATTTCCAGCGTTAGGCTGGTTCTCTTCCGCTGATGACAGTTACCATTTGAACCCCACACCCTCATCCAAAAACAAGTCCTTTCATATACATGCTACACCTGATTCTCAGGGCAAGGAGGCAGGGGTCTCCTTCCTCCCTGCCTCCTACGCAAGGGTCCCTCTGCAGCCTGCACAAGTATCACATTGAGACACGAGGGCTTACCGGACTTGTCAAAATCTAGTTTATTCCACTGTGCCTGGGCCTGGAAGTACTTTTCCTAACTTACCTCACACTGATTTTCTCATTTGAATCATTAAGCCCCCACCCCAGTTCTTTCACATCACATGAGCTATTCTTCAGTGTGTCTGGGGTAATCTGGCTGCCTTTCCTCTCTCAGCTGTTTCATGTAAATCCTTTGGACTCATTAACTTGCGTTGTGAAAATATTTTCTTCCCCCACACTCATGAAAAGGACTCGATTTTCATCTAAAAGCTCATCATTCCTAATTCTAAACATAATCCCAGTGAAGAAACCGAAGTTCTAGATTCTTTGCCATAGGTTCCACTTGCAAAAGGGAGACGGGATGAAAACACCATCTGTCCTCATTTACCACTTAAGAGTCCATGGCCCCTGTCATTCTGTTGGTGTCCCTACGTCTTCCACCCATCGGTGGGATGACTAATGCTCACTGGGCTGGTACCTGCAGTAGCCTCATTCCAAATCAAAGCTCTGAGAACACAGCACACCTGCTAAGTGGTGCCACTGAGTCAGCGTGCAGCCCCGGCCTCCCGAGCAGCGCCCCAGCCAGCCCCCAGCCTTCTCCGTCAGAGAGCTTGGTGCCGGTGGTTCCTCCTGACTGTGCTTCTGAAATCCTGTAAATTCCACATATATTTGAAGATGGCAATGGCTGGGTACTGAAGGCATGTGTGTGTTTCCAGGGGTGAACAAGAGACAGACCCTGGTCTTGTGAAGCTCAGATATGAAGTTTTAAAAACTGCGATTAAGTACCGTGATGAAAAATAAGATGGCTCAATGGAGAGACGAACAGGGGTGGCCATTTAGTTTAGGGGTTCTATGCGAAAATGTGAAGGAGATGAATGCATCCTGTGAATTGATACTGTGATGATTCTGACTGATTAAGATGTGACCTGACACTGTAATACTCTGACCTTACGGAAGGGGTAACTGAGATAGACAAACTTAGGTTATCAATTAAAAAGCAATCGCCTGTTGTGAAGACACTGAATAAACTGACATGCAAAGGCAAGGACAGATAAAACCTGGCTGTCAAGAAGTCCTAAATTAAAATTCATAGTGGTCCTGATAATATGCCTCTGAAAAGTACACAGAGGTACCAACTTTAAACCTGTTGGAGAGGCTATGCACTCCATGCCCAAGGTCCTGAACCTTTCCCAGATTTGGGTGAGAGCTGGGGACTCTGAGCAGCTGCCCCCACCCCAACCCCTCCTGTTGAGGACAGGATGCTACCCGAATTCTCCAGGCTGGGTCCCACCAGCTCTGTACTGCCAGTCTCTGGAGCCTCACCAAGAGTTTCATCACCTTCCTCCTTTTACTGCCACTGAAACAGATGTCTGTGCTGTTGCACCGTGGATTCCCCCTCCACTAAATTCCTATCATATGCACCTGGCTTGAGCAAACTGCTTGTGTCCTACGTGAAACATCTCTGCAGGTAGAAGTCAGCACTTTTGAGATCTGAGCCTGATCTAACAGTGTGGTGTAACAACAAAAGTATTTGGTCTTTGTCCTGAGTTCCTGACACAGAGCAAAAATCCATGAAATTTCCTGAGTGATGGGAGTATCCCCTACCCTTCTTCCCTGCAAACCCCTCCTCTACCACAAATGTTCAAACCAACTTTACCTGTAGTAACCCAAACTAGAAACAACTCAAATGTCCATCAAGAGCTGAATGTATGAACAAATTCTGGCTTATCTTTACATAGAAAATTACGTGGCATGAGCCTCCCCAGTGGCGCAGTGGTTTGAGCACAGCGCTTTGAAGCTGTCCACAGTCTCTGAAGCGCTGGTTCGATTCCCGGCCAGCCAGGGAATGGCAGACCTCTCCTGTCTCGCCTGCTGCTCCCCATCTGCCTGTTCTGTTTCCCCACTGTCTCTGGTGGATCTTCTCACCCTCCCATGCCTCTGACCTGTACCCCTGTTCTTGTATAAAAATATATCTTAAAAAAAAAAAGAAAATTACTTGACATTAAAAAAGAATGAACTATTTTTTAATTTTTATTTTATTTTATTTATTATTATTATTATTTAAAGATTTATTTATTTATTTATACAAGCACTGGGTACAGTCAGAAGTGCGGGAGGGTGAGAGAATTCACCAGAGCCAGAGTGGGGAGCAGAGCAGGCAGAAGGACCGAAGTACACTGCTGAGGGGAGCAGCGGGCGCGGCAGGAGAGGTCTGTGTGCCATGTGGGACCCTCCCCCGGCGGCCGGGGATCGAACCGGTGCTGCAGAAGCTGCAGGCAGCTTCGCAACCCAGCACTCAACCGCTGTGCCACCGGGGAGGCCCTAATTTTTATTTTTAAACTACAGCTTTATTAGTTTTTGTATCACGTTATTTATATAACACAGAGGGCATAATAAAAATGACAAATCTCTGAGTCTGAATAAACTACTTTTTTATAACAGGTGTGAGATATAAATTAGGAGTATCTTTTATATGCTAAAGTGGCTCCTGGGAAGAACGGACCTTCAGGATGGAGGCTGGTTGATAGATAGTCGCATGATTAGAGACTCAGACTTTTACCCACTCCCAACCCCCAAAATGTGAGGGGCTAGAGACTGAGTTCAGTCACCAATGGCTAGTGATTTTATCAGTCATGCCTAGGAATAAAACTTTAAAAAAAGGAGATAAAATGGAGGTTTGGGGGAGCTTCTGGGTTGGTAAACATATTGATATACTGGAGGGAGAAAATTGCTTTAAAAAATGAAGTGACTCAGGCCTCCCCGGTGGCTCAGCGGTTGAGCGCTGGGCTGCGAAGCTGCCCGCAGCCTCTGCAGCACCGGTTCGTTCCCCTGCCTGCTCCCCGGCCACCAGAGGAGGGTCCCACATGGTGCGCTGACCTCTCCTGTCACCCGCTGCTCCCTCAGCAGTGTACTTTGGTCCTTCTGCCTGCTCTGCTCCCCGCTCTGGCTCTGGTGAATTCTCTCACCCTCCTGTGCTTCTGACTGTACCCAGTGCTTGTATAAATAAATAAATAAATCTTAAAATATATATATATATATATATTTAAAAAAAAAATGAAGTGACTCTCCAATTGTTAACCATAGAATACAGAATAGAAAGCAAATTATGGAACAACATGTAAGGAGGTAGTCCATTTTATAAAGCAAAAAATTTCAAAATATATATGAGAAATACATATATGTATGTGGGTATATATGTGTGTGTGTTTGTGTATGTGTGGTGTGTGTGTGTATATATATATATATATACATATATATATATATATATAGTAGAGAGGAGAGAGAGAGAGAGAGAATATTTTAGAAACATGAGCACCAAAATATTAACAGTGGTAATTACGAAAGAGCAATTAAGATTAGGGTAAATTTTTATTTTATTGTATTTTTACACTGTTTGAACTTTCACTATGAATATAAATTACTTTTGGTAACTACTAAGAATTTCTGTATGCTGACTTGCTACTTTAAAAGCTCTAAATGAATATTTAATATTTTTGCTTTAAAATGTTCGTTATTATTTCATCCTATCTTTTTATGCTGTCCCTTTAAGTTCTTCCCTTTGCATTAGCATATCATCACTGTCCAACAGAAATTTAATGAAACCACATATAATTTAAATGCTGTAGTAGCCACACTAAAAACGTAAAAAGAAACGTAAAAAGTGCAGTTAATTTTAATAATATATTTTTATTTAACCCAAGAGAGCCAAAACATTTGAAAAGGTGACCAAAACATAAAATTATTAAGATATTTTACATTTTTATTTTCTGCTAAGTCTTTAAAATCCACTGTGTATTTTATATTTATAAGCACATCTTGGTTGACCCCTACATTTAACAGGAAATATTATTCTACCTATATTTAGAATTCACAAAATTCACATGTCTAACTATATGTCACATACTTAAACATTTTGATAACTGATCAAGTATCAGATCAAATACAATGAAAAATTCAGTTTCTCCATTGCACCAGCTACATTGCAAGCACTTACAATGAGCTACTAGTAGAGCTAGTGCTATATAGATCTTTTAGATTCTTGTTTGTTACTATTTATGCCTTATTTTCATTTAATTTTTCATCACTTAAAGTCTTTTAAGTTGATACAAATTTGAACCTTTCAAACTTTATCTGTCTCCATGATCATGTGCCCTGGCCAATGTGACTTTGTGCCACTGCCCACAGAAAGTGCTCCCTGCACTCAAGGGCTAGTGGACAGTCTATTGTTTTCGCCCCTCTGCCCCCCTTTTTGATTTCTGGTCATTTTTTCTAGATCTAGATACAATGCAATGTTGAACATTTGTTTATTTATTTTTTAAAGAATTATTCCTTTACTCTAAGATTTTTATTTATTTAATTATGTAGAAGAACTGGGGTATAGGCCAGAGGTGCCGGGGGGACGGTGGTTGGTGAGAGGATTCACCAGAGACAGAGCGGGGAGCAGAACAGGCAGATCCACTGAAATACACTGCTGAGGGGAGCAGCGGGCGAGACAGGAGAGGTCTGTTGTGCCATGTGGGTAGCTCTCTGGCTGGGACCGCACTCATGCCATAGTGGTGACAGCACTAGGCCACCAGAGAGACCTACAATGTTGAACATTTATCAAAATAACAAAAACATATTTCATTTTGTATTGGTATAATATAAAAATATAAATGATTCCCCCTACCCCGCCCTGAAATACCAAATGTCTTTATTAGATTCTTTTATCTTCCTCCAAGATTGGAGGGACGAAGCCAGTTGCTTCTAGGTGGAGACGTAACCATCCAGAAACTAAGTAAAGGCTACGCAAGATGCTGGGTCTCTCACACTCTGGGGAACAAAATGCATGAGCAACCAAAGTAAAAAATATATGTATTACAAGTGAATGATCTATGGAAAAGGGCAAGCTAGTAATTTGACAATTCTCTGTCAGCTTCATCAGCTCACAGTGGGCAGAAGTGGGCCCAACAGGAAATGGATGAATCTTGACACATGGCCATCTGCTCTCCAGCATCATTCTTCTTTTAGGGTACAGGGGGGAGGAGGGCACCTAAGGGCTTTCTATGGGAAATAAAACTATGATTTTCGTGATCATGGCATCTCCCCTGCCAGGTCGGCGTAAAATCATAATTTTCATGCCAGCCTCTGACTTAATGACAAAGAGCTGCAAGAGGAGCATGCCTCTCAACTCCACGGAACTGATTTTTAATACTGTGCATGTATTGAAAAACTTTGATAAACTTCACCTACTAATTCTAATACTTTAGCTGTAGATTTTTTTGCATTTCTATTGATACAATCATGCTGTGAGTAATGATTTTTTTTCTTCCAATACTTATGCATTTTATTCATTTATCTGTTTAGCTAGAACCTCTATCACAATGTTTGAGTGATAGTGGTTTATTTGTCTTGTTTCCAAACTCAAAGGGAAAGCATTTCACCATTAATGAATGGTGGCTTGCTACTGGCTTATGTATTGTTCCTTTATCAGATTCAAAGACATTTCTTTCTATTCCTAGTGTCTTCAGAGTTTTTAATAATTAATATTAAATTATTCCCCCATTGATTAAGATGATTATATTATTCTCCCCCTTTATGTAATAATTGTGAATTACACTGATTGATTTCTCTGATGCTAAACCAACACTGCAATTCCTGGAATACACCCAACTGGTAGCCTGTTTATATTAGTGGTGGATTTTTGATTCCTCATTAATGAATGAGACTGGTTTCTAAATTCCTTTTGCATAATATTGTCAGGTTGTGCTAATAACTTCATAAAATAAATTGGGAAGTATTTCTTCTTTTTTTTGCTCTCTAGGAAATTTAGCCAACATTGAGAGTATTTCTTCCTTAGAAGATTATGAGTTACCAATGAAGCCATTTGCACCTAGAGTTTACCTGGTTAGAAAACTTGATGTATTTTAGAACAGATATAGGATTATTCAGGTTTCCTATTTCTTCTGTGTCAGTTTGGGTAAATTGAATATAGTTTTTAGGTTTTTAAAAACTAATGCAGGCCTCCCCCAGTGGCGCAGCAGTTGAGTGCTGGGTTGCGAAGCCTCTGCAGCACCAGTTCGATCCTCGGCCCCCTGGGGGAGGGTCCCACATGGCGCGCAGACCTCTCCTGCGGCCTGCTACTCCCCTCAGCAGTGTATACTATTAATGCATACTATTTATTCCATTTTCAATTTATATGCTTTAAAATTACTCATAAAATACTCTTCTGGAGGAAAAAAAATGTCTGAATGCCTGCAGGATTTGGAGTAATGGCCCTTTATTATTTCTGACATTATTTATATGTTCTCTCTCTTTTCCTTGGTTATGCTTTCTAGAGATTATCAATGTTATACTTACTCTTTTCCAAGGATCCAATTTACAGTTCCTTCAGTTCTTGCTACTGTATTTTCCCCCATTTCATTAATTTTTGCTGTCTATATTCCTACCTTCCACTTTCTTTAATTAGTAGTTCTTTTTTTGATTTATTGAGTGCTTTTTCCTTTTCCAACAGAGACTTCTATAAAGCATTAACTTCATAAAATTAAATTCAGTATGCATTAGTGGCATACTGAAATTACCTGGAGAGCTTTTGAATGCTTAATTCCATCCCCAGAGTTTCTAATGTGATTGGTTTGGGGTGTGGCTTGGCATCAAAAACTCCACAAGTAATTCTACTATGCATCTAAGGTTAAGGCATTGGGATGGAATATAGTAAACCGGTGGGAGAAGAGGATTTTGTATGAACTTGTGATGTGGAGGGAGTTTTTTGGTGAAGTGTCAGAAGAGCAAAAACAAATTGGGGAGGAGGGCAACTGGGAAAGTGTGGGACATGATGCTGTTGCTTTCTCATATAAGTAGCTTAGCACTCATTATTTTGAATTATGTACACATGGTATTTCTATAAGAATAAAATTAAACAGAACAAACCCTATAAAAAAAAAGATTCCCAGGGGCCTAACAAATCACCTTTAGTTTTAAAACTCTGGAGAGTCACCTGACTACCTGTAGCAGCAAGAGGAAGCATATCATGCAGCACATACCAGTAATCACCAGTAATTAATCATTAATTAAATATGTCTTGACCACAAATTCTCCCAAGATGAAGAATCAAATTATCTACATTGTAGTACAGGGTATGTGGAAAGCAGACTCCCAAAGCCAGGACAAAGCGAGTATCTCCATTTTAACAGATTAGACGGAATGCACACAACTGCAACAGACATGACTTTTCAGGAACACAGGAAGTTAGTTTGAACTGCTGTGCAAACACAGGATTATTATCTTTCGTGAGCTGATATTCAATTAATGGGGTTAAGTGCCTGAATCAAAAGAACAGATATCATTTATAGAAGTAAAAATTACCTGAAGAAAGTCACGAAGAACTGCACCAGGTCCATAAAATTGCTGTGCTGGCTGAAGGCAATCTGTGGCAGAAAAACAAGTCATGTGAGTAGGTAGGTTACAAACAGCCTCCTGGGTTCAAGGTCTAAGTTGAAAGATAAACTTGCGCCATCCACCCAACCAAGAGCAGTATTTCCAGGCTTCAGCACAACCTTCCTCCGGCTTCCCTCTGCTCCTGACATCAGATTTAAGTTCTTTCTGTTTGACCTAGAAGACTTGAAAACTCTGATGATGAGAAACTCAGTTTGCTACGTCCCGGTGCTTTCATCTGAACAAAACATCGTCCTTATTTGCTTAAAATTCCAATTCTTGAGTCTACCTAGAGGGGGGTAGCCTCATTTTGTACCCCTCATTCATTTAACATTTATGTGTTCAGTGTGTATTCACTTCAAGATAATATCCTCCCTAAAACAAGTAAGAATATAAAATGTTCATCAAATTTAAGAGACCACTGGCATAAAGAGGCATTCATTATCTGTGCATTATTACCACCTCTTGGGCAAGCAGGTATGCTGAGTGAGTGGATGGTCAAGGAAGTCAGTGGGTCCTGGCTGTGGTGGTTCCATGAGGGAGGTCTGCCAGAGGTGGAGGGTGATGTGGATAAAGACTGTCCAGGGTAAACAGGGTCAGAGGAAACCCAAGGGAACAAGGGTAGTAAGAGTTGAGAAGAAACAGGCAAAGCCATAGATGAGAAGCAGAAGACAGGAGACTTTCAAGAAGAAGGAATAATAAATAATGATCATGAAGGAAACCATGAGGTAGTGCAAGAGCCTTCAGTGCTATTTGAAACAAAGACTTGTACTTTATACAGTTTTGTTCTTAAATGTATTTCAGGACATTATAATTCCTAAAAGCCTTAAGGTAGAGATATCTAATACCAATATATATGTACATATATACACACACACATATATTTTACTGTTATATAATAAATACAAAGCTTCTGACATCATTCATAATAGCCAGAGTGAAAACAACCCCAGTACCCATCAACAGATGAATGGATAAACAAAATATGGTATGTCCATGCAAAGGAATATTATTCAGTCTTAAAAAGAAATGAAGTGCTGAAATAAACTAAATACAGATGAACCTTGAAAACATTATGTTAAATGGAAGGAGCCAGTCCAAAGGCACATGCTATGTGAGTAATTTACATGAAGTGCACAGAATAGGCAGATCCCTAGACACAGAAAGGAGACGAGGGCCTGTCGAGGGCTGGGGGCAGGGAGGAATGGGAAGGGAATGTTCATGGGTACTGGATTTCTTTTGGGGGTGATAAAATATTCTAAAACTGATTGTGGTCATGGTTGCACAACTCCGAACGTACTAAAAAAAACCCACTGAATTATGCACTTTAAATGGGTGAATTGTATGACATGTGAATTACATCTCAATAAAGTTGTTACTAAAAAAAGACATCCGAGTCAACACGTGTGTCACACACCCTTTGCTCAGTAGAGCAATCTGCTGGTGCCCATAAACACAGCTCTGAATCTAAATGAATGCCCAGTTCTCAATACAAATTCTGTGTATTTGCCTTCACTTGCGAACACTAGCCTCTTATACAAACCAACAGATGAAACACCCAGCATGGAGAGGCTTTAATATTAGTTCCACTTTACAATAACAACCTCTGTTGCAGAGCCAGTAGCAAGCCAGAACCCAACTCTGTGGTCCACCTTCCCACCACACAAGGCCCGCTGTCTGCGCTCTATCTTAGACACCTTCCCTCCCAAACAGCGGGTCTGGCTGAACCCAGCTGAGCCCCTACTTACTGGAGAGAACACCTAGGATGGCTTTCTGGAAGTGGGGGTATAAGGGAGGGGTGCGCACCCACAGGAGCAACCAAACAGAAAACAGGCACATCTGGCCCCAACACACCCACCATCCTCCCACACACAGGCCTTTTCAGTCGGAGTGGTGTTTTTTAATTTTAAACTGCATCTACAAAGATTTTTATAGTTAGTTTCAAATTCCCTCAGTTAGCAGTTATAAGTTTTGATCTGTTCCTAATTATGGAAAAGAATCCTGGGGTGGGTTCAGAGTAGAGGAACTTGAGTTTAGCATTACAGTTTTTAAAGCACCAGTGTTTACACGAATTTCTCAGTAGAGAATTAGATTTCCCCAGCTATTTTGCTTTAAAATATGAGAATCAAAGACAAAAAAGGCTTTCGCCTACTCTGAAAGCCAATTAAAATGTAACTGAATGGCCTACACGGCATCATTTAGATTCTCCCCTCTTCTCTCCCAACATTCTCTGCTTTTTTCCTGAATTTGTACCGTCTCTAAGTGGGCTACATCTAGAAAAGCTAAGGCTCTGAGGAAAATCAAGCAGTAAAGAAATGTGCAGCTCTCTTTGCTGAGAACACGACCACATCTGCCCAGGAAGATGCGAGCTCAGCCTTGCTCCCAGGCACAGCCAGACTTATTTCCGAATGCAGAGAGAACTGCTGTCCACCAGGCAGGCCCCTGTGGAGACACCGAGATGCAGGATGCCGAGGCCACATGTGCTGAACACCGAGGTTATTTACACCAAACAGCAAAAAGACACATTTCAATAGAACTTACCTGCTTTTTCAAGAAAGCTTGGCAAACTAGATGATGAGCATGCCATCATTTATTTTCACAAGTGCTCCTGAATGCAGCTTTCATAAATGGGTCTTACTCGAGTGAGTGACCCGGCCCAGGCAAAGAGCACCAAAAAACCAGGCAGAAGATCAATATCTCTTTGATTCTTAAATTTATAATCAGTACTTTTTAAAAATAAGCGTGAGGAAGAGATCTTCTAGAAGGAAATGCTCTAAAACCATGTCAGTGACTTTCAGAGGGTGGAGCAACAGGGTATTGGGAGGGAAAAAAACTAGACCTCGGCATTGGCAAAGCGCGGCTATCTCCAGCACAAAAGGCTGTTTATGTGCACAGAGCCCTCTTTCCAAATGGAAAGAAGTCAGCAGCACAAGTCAAGATTTTCACTAAAAACCTTAAGAATAGTAATCATTTTTCAGCTTTAAGTAACAAAGCTTGAAATTCAATCAGATTCGGACATAGCAAGGTAAGCCAGTATAAAACAATCACAACTGAAAACAAGTCAACAGGTATATTAACTAGAACCCGCATCAAATATTTTATAAATGCATGTGATCTACAACTTGATAGAGTGAAATGCTACCAAACTGGAATTATACTGACCAGGGCCTAGGGCTCAACCTCCCTGGTGTCAGAGAAACCACCCAAATCCCTGCTAGCCCCACACCAAATGCAGTCTATAGCAGAGAAAATTCTGGTGTGTCTCCTGATATTGCCCATGACCTTGGTGTGTGTTCCTTCTCCTTGAGTGTGGGCATGCATGACCTATCCCAAGAGCCTTTTAATAAAGGGAGTAGAAGTGTGTAAGGGATGCAACTTTGCTTCCTCTCTAGAATTTGGTGTTAACACTATTTTTTATTTTAGCCATTCAGATAGTATACAGAGATACCTCACTGTGGTTTTAATTTGCATTTCTTTCATGTCCTTTGATGCTGAACACCTTTTCATGTGGTTGTTTACCACACATATATCCTCTGTAGTAAAATGTCCCTTCATGTTTTTGTCCCTTTGCTAATTTGCCTGCTTGTTTTTTAATGTTGAGTTTTGACAGCTCTCCTTATAGTCTAGATGCCACGACTTTGTCAGAAACATAGTTGACCAGTACACAGCTTGTCTTTTCATCTTCTTACCAGTGTCTTTCACAGAACAGAAGAATTTGGTTTTGATATGGTCCAATTAAATCATTTGTCTTTTTATGAATTATGTTTGTGTTGTCAAGTCTAAAAATCTGCCTTGCTCTAGAATGCAGATTTTCTCCTACTTTTCTTTTCCTAAAAGCTTTACAGTTTCATATTTTACATCTTAAACTGTGATCCATATTGAGTTTTTTTTTTTGTATAAGATGTAAAGTTTAGGTTGAAGCTCATTTACTAGTTTATGGTTATTGAAGTATTCTAGCACCACTTGCTGAAAATTTTTCTCCACTGAGTTGACTTTGTGCCTTTGTCAAAAATCAGGTGTATGTACTTATGTGGTTCTCTTTCTGGGATTTTCATCCTGTCCCATTGATCTATGTGTCTATCACTCCTCCAATAACCATAGTAGTTAAACAGTAAGCCTTCACATTGCATATAATAATTCATCCCACTTTATTTCTGCCTTTCAAAACTGTTAGTTATTCTGGAATCTTTGCCTTTTCATATATTTACAAAACCCTGCTGTGATTTTTTTAAACTTTTTAAAATTGGGGTAAAATACATATATGAGGTAAAATTTGTAGTCTTAACCACTTTTCAGTGCAAAATTAAATACGCTAAACACAGATGCTGCAGAGGTTACATGAGAAGACAATGTGAACAACTTTAAAATTTAAAAACATAGGAAATATACCTGGAAAAAATGGAAAAAATATGAAACACCTAGGAAAAAATTATCTTGTGGATCAAATAAAAAGAGAAAATCCAAAATATCCTGCAACTATTAAAGAGTAGGGTTAGCAGATAAAAAAAATCCCAACAAATAAAACGCCAGAATCAAAAGTTTTTACAGAAGAGACCTACCAAAAATTAAAGGTTAAGTAATTCTACTATATAATCTCTTCCAGAAATGAGAGCAAAAATTCAAGGTTAGCTTCACCTTTAATATCAAAACCATCACCAGGACAGAAAAGGGAAGTGTTACTTACTCATAAAATAGATACAAAATTCTAGTCAAATATTAGTAAACTGAATCCAGCAATGCATAAAGTAAGAAAATGATAAATTGTGCTCAAGCAGCATTTACCCCAAGGAATACAAATGATGTTCCGGCTCCTGGCTCGTGCGACTGGACAAACGGTGGTCCCATTCACTGAGAAAGGAAGCACAGTCCGGGCAAAGATCACAAGAATGACTGTGCTGAGTGCAGGGAGCTGAATTCCCAGGTAGAGAGGTCCAGGCAGCAGCTGAGAGCACTATTCTGCTCAAATGGAAGCTGGGAGGCAGAGCACTAAGAACCACCAGCATACAAACAGGACCATGAGTCCAAGTGGGATGGAATTACCCCAGAAAACTGTGTGGGCTGAAGAGACGAGAACCAAGGCCTGAATTGCAGACATATTTAAGGAAGAAGACTTCTTAAAAAGACTGTCCAGAGGAATAGGGGACAAAAGGAGAAGGAAGTCAGTGACTCAACACAGACAATGAGGCAAAGGGGACAGAAGAACAATTTGGTCACTGGGCTGACCATGGCAAGGCAGTTTCAGGATGTGTGTGGAAATAAAGTAGACTCTTGTGGGTTGACAGGGTAATAGAAAAGAGAAACAGAAATAGGGCGTGTGGCCAGTGTTGTAAGAAGACTAGGTAAGGAGCGAAGCAGAGAGTCTATGAGCAAAGGGAATAGCAGGTTAAAGGATGAACAAATCTGCAGACTATCTAGACAGGAAAAGGAAAGAGAGTGATGAGGAAAAAAATCTGTCCTCCACATTCCAGAAAGGACCAGATTGACTGTTCTTTAGTCACAGCCCCAAGACATGAACATAACATCACTAGACCTAGATTTCAAACCTTTCTAAGTGATCAGCGACAACTTCCTTCACTAATCATGCTTCGAAAACTGGCAAACGGCCACAGCCCAGTCCTGACTATGCTTCCATAGTTGGGGCGAACCAGTTCCTGAAAGACCACCCGTTCCTAATTCCACATTTACCCAAAATGAAGGGGTAAAAAAATTATGCTGTATTAAAGCAAGGCCCTTGAGGACACAGTGGTGGATGATCATAAGGGGTCATGCCATGGTCTCAGACAAGAGAGTCACAGAGGGTTCCCAAGGGACTGACCCCCTGGAAACAGAGAAAAGGAGCAGGCTGATGATGGTAGTCGCTGCTGCAGGCGACACGGATACTTAGATCTACTCTTGTGGGTCACAAAACACCCGAGACTTGGAGAGGGTGTGGTCTGCCTAAGAGTGAGCTAGTCAGGACTAAAATCCAGTCTAGTGCAGGACTTGGGCACCTTAGGGGGATGGTAAACTGCCTCCCTCATTGTCCCTCCTCTCCTCCTCTAAAGGCTACTTGCATTCCTGGGATCTTTTCATACCACACTCTCCACACTAGCTTTCACTGTTTCTATCTGCATTTGTTTCATTTATATCCACTCTCCCCATTTCAGAATTCAAACTGTGTAGATCTACAGACTGTTATGTGGCAAGTGCTTAATAAAGAAATGCACACAGTTGTAATTATTAAATTTGTTATATGCCAATTTGCTTTCAAGAGTGCTTATAAATTTCGTTTCTAGGGGAATCAAGCCATCCCCACCACAAGCTTCTTTATGGTGTTCCTGTGCTCAGTAAGGACGCCTCTGCCACAGATATCACAAAGGCAAGAAAATTATAAATCTCATTCACCACAAGTTCCAAATTAGTGAATGCAGTCTTCACGAGAGATTTCACCATTTTTGTAGGTAGGAGACCAACAGGCACTTCTTACCTGAATTTTGATGGGCCAGGTGAAATTACTGACATAAACAAAGAAAGTGATATTTGGATGGTTGCGAAAATCAAATTTTTCATTAGAGAAGCTGTCTTTGTACTCCTTAATGTTGGTTTTTGAAACAACAGGCATTTCTTCTCCAGCCTGGGTTCCAGCTATTAGGAAGAAAAAGATGAACTTGAAAACTTTTTTAAGACAGAATCTACCCTCATTAATAATAAGGCTAACAGTATTTACTCAAAATTTCAATGTCCCAGCAACAGTCTTTAACGCTCAGTCTCATCTAATACTAACAACCACTTTATTATCATCCTCATTTACAGATCAGGAAGCTGAGGTTTGGACAAATTAAGTCACATGACTCAGGTTACACAGCCGCCAAGAAGTGGAATTAGGATCTGAAGCTGGGCAGGCTGACCCACAAGCTTGTGCTCTTAGAATAGTTTTACTAGGGAGTCCTGCAGCCTCCGCCCCTATGGAAAACAGTATACATATGGCCATAAAAGCCCAGAAAACACTAAAATCCTATTAACAAGTAATGGCATTCACTCTGCCCACAACTCTTCAATTGCTCTGCATAGCTGAGTCCTCAAGGAGAGAGTCATTGCAAATCATTCATATTCTGCAGACAAAGGCTCTGATAATTCGGACTTTTTCTTTCTTTCTTTTTAAATTTAGTTAGGTATACAAGAACTGGGGTGTAGGCCAGAGGTGCAGGGGGTAGGGGTGGAGAGAGGCGGTGAGAAGACTCACCAGAGACAGAGTGGGGAGCAAAACAGGCAGATCTACTGAAATACACTACTGAGGGGAGCAGCGAGTGAGACAGGAGAGGTCTGCTGCGCCATGTGAGTCAGCTCCCTGGCTAGGGATCGAACTTGCATTTCAGTGGCTGGCAACTGCTTGATAACGCTGAGACTTCAACCCCTGAGCCACCAGGGAGGCTCCATACTTTTTCTTAAATTGCTGTCTTATTTATCTTTGTCACTGCAAGTTTCTGAACCTTTTCTGAATTCTATACAATATTTTAAGATATGATAAATACAAAGTGATATGCAAAGTCAATGTTTTTATTTTGCTTCAGTCTCACAGGTTGTGTTTTGACCAAATAACCAGTATCTTAATAATAATCATGATGAAAAAACAGTTACCATTTAATGAATTTCCAGCACTATATTGAGTACCTCTTTTATTATTGAATTCTCACAACATTCTATATAACTAAGTTGTCTTTATTATCCCAGTTTCAAGGAAACTGACTCAGAAAGCACAGCACTACTAAGTAACAGGCAGAATTCAAATCCAGGTCTGCTGACCTACATTCTCCACACTTTATTTCTTTAGGAGATTTTCTGCCCATTGGGTCTTCCTTAAAGAATCATAGTAAGATAAACAAAATAGCAAAAACCTGTGCTCTTAGAGCTTGATTTAATTCCCAGAGTACATTTATTTCCTTGTGCCTAAATTCTCATGTTTCTGTTTCCTGAAACAGAGTCATTTGAATCTTTCCCTTCTGCAGCTAGATGAGGATGCTGCAGGTGGTTCCAGGGTGGTGCTGGGGCACCAGAAGCAGAGGTGGCAGCAGAGCAGGGGCAGCGAGCACACACTGCGGCTGATGGCACAGTAGACACTGGCAGGCATAATCCAATTTATTCCACACCATAGCTGTTATCTTCTATTTAAGATGAATAACCCAAAGGTCTAGAGGAAGGTTTTGAACATTTGCTAAGGTCTAGTAAGTAGCAAAGTGGATGTTAAACCCATCTGTCTTCCAAGCTCCCTTTCTCAACTCCTGTATCACATTTCTCAACCTATTTCCTCCAGTCAGGGGGTCTTCTTTAGCTGTGTTTTTACCTGAGAAGCTGGCGGCCCAGGTGATGTTGAGGTTGAAGTTTTTGGAGGCATTGATGAACATGTCCAAATCCCTGTTTTGCTAATGAGAAGTGCAAATAAGTAGAAAATTAATTATAACAGTCTCCAGGTTTTAAAATAAAGCAGTGATTACATTTTACTACTCTCAATTTAACTTACAAAACAGATACTTCACAATCTCTTAAGCAAAACACACTTATAGAAGAGTCAGCCAAATTTCTAACCAATTTTTCTTTCTTTTTTTTTTTTTTTTTATAGAGGCATGTTTTTATTTATTTATTTATTATATTTGTTTGTTTGTTTTGTTTATACATGCACTGGGTACAGTCAGAAGCGCGGGAGGGTGAGAGAATTCACCAGAGCCAGAGCGGGGAGCAGAACAGGCAGAAGGACCGAAGCACACCGCTGAGGGGAGCAGCGGGCGGCAGGAGAGGTCCGCGCACCATGTGGGATCCTCCTCGGGGCCGGGGAGCAGCCGGGGATCGAACCGGCGCCGCAGAGGCCGTGGGCAGCTTCGCAACCCAGCGCTCAACCGCTGCGCCACCGGGGAGGCCCCAATTTTTCTTAATGTAAGGTCTATACCCCAAATAAATTTTATTGCCCACCCATAAAAGTATATGGGATTTAATGCTTTGTCAAACACCGAACTTCATGAAAAAATAGCTCTTAGAAAGATCCTCCCCAGAACACCACACCTTCCATTCTATGATCTAACATTAGGGAGTTAGGCCTTCCAAGAACCCTCTGGGCAGCAGTTTCCAAATTTAGGTTCTAACATCTCTTCCTTGCATCTCTAAACATCACTCTTTAGAGACCACTTCTGAGGCAGTGCTTCCATAGATAATGGCCAAGACAAAGATCCACATGAAATCAAAACAAAATTAAGACTTTAAAAATCTTACTTCATCAGGTGTAGCCACAAAATTGATGGCTGTGTAGTAGCGGTCATCTTCCTGGGAGAGGCTAAAGGTGAACTGATAGTCAATAAGCAGAGTGTCTATGGAAAGAAATAAATATGTATTTAAGAATTGAAACAAAACAAACAGAACAGGCCTGGGGAGATACAGACTTATTTGCTTAAATTCAAATAACCAGAGAAGTACTTTGGGCTCATCAATACCTGGAGATTGGAAAATTTTTCCCAGAATATCAATTCTGTGGGCACTATCATTTAATTTGGGTTAACTCACCAACCTTCTTATATCATGACCACAACTGAGGCTTTAGGCTCCAACCTAACTCAACTAACAAATATTATATGAACATTACTACCTGCTAGGGTTTACTTCAGCATACAGAGCTATAAATTAATGGTACACGACTCCAGATTGGTTCCATTTCTAGGGCAAGGAATTAATATCTTGGTTATCTTATTTTAGAAAGTAAGGAAGTTTTCAATGACAAATGTGATACAGCAAAAGAACACAGCCTGGAAGAGAGCCAACTGGTCAAAGATGATATAATTTAATTCTAAAAAGTCTATTCTACAACACAACAGTAATA
The DNA here is from genome assembly GCF_014898055.3 of Talpa occidentalis. NCBI lineage: Eukaryota > Metazoa > Chordata > Mammalia > Eulipotyphla > Talpidae > Talpa > Talpa occidentalis. The sequence continues at coordinate 24,372 of NW_023605284.1, forward strand.
AAAAAGCAAAAACAAACAACCTGATTTAAAATGAACAAAGGATCTGAATAGCTATTTCGATTAAAAAGATAAACAAATGAACAATAAGCACATGAAATGATGCTCAGCATCACTAGTCATTAAGGAAACGTGCATCAAAACCATAACCAGGCTTCACTGCACACACATCAGGATGCCTATTAAAAAACCAGAAAATAATGAGTGCTGGCGGGGTTGTGGAGAAACTGAAACCTCTGTGCACTACTGGCAGGAATGTAAAACAGTAGTACAGACACTGTGGAAAGTGGTATGGTGGTTCCTCAAAAAAATAAAAATGGGATCTAGTAATTGGCTTGTGCTGTAATATGATCCAGCAATTCTACTTTTGAGTATATATCCAAAAGAACTCAAAGCAGGAACCTGAAGAAGTACTCAGATACCCATGTTCACAGCAGTCAAATAGACTGTAGCTATTATTTCCAAAAGCCAAAAGGTGGAAGCAACAAACGTGTCCATAGTCAGATGAATGATAAACAAAATGTGGCAGTACACACGGTGAAATACTATTAAGCCTTGAAAAGGTAGGAAAGTCTGACATATGCTACAAGATGGATGAAGCCTGAGGACATTATGCCCAAGTGGAATAAACCAGCCATAAAAGAACAAACACTGTATGATTCAACATTATCAGGTACATAGAATAGTCAAACTCTAGGACAGAGAGAGACTGAAGAAAGGTGGTTGCTAGGGGCTGGGAGGAGAGAGAAATGGGGAGTGTCTGTTAAGTTTATTTTACCTGTTTAAGAAACCACCATATGGTTTTCCAAAGTGGGTATACCATTTTAGATTTCCACAAAGAATGTAGAAGGTTCCTGTTTCTCCACATCATTGTTAAAACTTGGTATTGGTTTTTATCTAAGACAGATTAATAGATGATAATGTACCAGCTTACCACACCTGGGTGGCTGCTATATTTCTATCGCACTTACCATTCTCAAATCAACTTAGAGGAAATAATGAAGTTTTACTGAACTACTTTGCTTCTAGACAAATAAGAATTGCAAAAACACTTACAATAACATGTTCCTTTGAGAGGGTTTCCCTGGTATCGATTTTCTACCTCACATCTAGGGGGAAAAATGAAGATTATTGTCTATTACTAGTTACTAGTCAAAACAGAATCTATATTCACTTTAATATCAACCAGACTCCTTTACGTAAACTACAAACAGCTCTGAGTCAGTATTTTACATTCTTCACTGTTACCACATCAGGTGGAAAATGAGTTTGCATCCATTTTCAATGCTGACTGCTCAGCAGCTCACACCAACTGATAAATAATTGCCAAATAAATTATTGATAAATATTTGCCAAAATACACAAGCTAAATCCAAGTAGGCTCAATCTAGACCCTACTTAATACCATGAAAAACACATTTTCTCTTTGGAAGAAGTAAATATTCTTC
>NW_023605285.1:0-25808 GCF_014898055.3 Talpa occidentalis
AAAACAAGAAAATTTTATGGCATGCAAATTATGCCTTATAAACCTTACATTAAAAACAAATAGATTTGTTTTAGTTAAAAGGCAGGAGCAGCCCTGTGTGGGGAGCAGACACTGGATACCAACTAGTGACTCCTGCTGCAAGGCCACTGCCTATGGCCCTACAGTCTGCCCCCTGATCTCCCATGCTGGCTGTGGCCCAGGCCCGAGCACACACTTGCTGTGCCCAGAACCACGCCGCTTAGACCTATGGAGCAGGCTGGGGCTTCCCCTGCCAGCACAGGTCAGCACAGGCCCTGCCTGCCTGCATCAGCACTTCCCTTGTGACTGTCCTCCCTGGTGGCCTTGAACACCCCCCACGAGGGACTGAGAGTCTGGAACCTCAAGCACACAACCTGGGCCCTATACCTGACTGGGGAGAAGCCACGGGCCTCAGGCTATGGAAGGTCACATTAAGGTTGTACACAGTAGCTTTAGTTCCTTCAGGGATTTATTAAGGCATTGAGCACAGTGTCATTTTTAGCCAACTGAACTGAATACAAGGAAATCTATCAGGACCTGAGGGATTTACCTTTAAGGTTAATGGTGAGGAGGAGAAGCTGAAAGAAGATTTTGAGTAATACCTGCATGGCTCCCGCCTGTGTCCCTTAGCTGGGAGCGCCAGCCTAGGAGTTCCTGGAGATACCTTAAAGGTCCCAACACCGGTGCCCAACAGGCTCGTAACCCTCCCACCTGGTGCCAGTGGCAGAAGGGGCTCCCCGGAGCACTACCTGGCTCCTCCACACTGGTGGGTGGAGAACAGGGTTTGGCTTGGCCACACGTGAGGCACAGAGGCAGTGGGCAAGCAGGGGGCAGAGCCAAGAGAGCCTTGGACACCATGCAAGGGCCGGTACATGAAGGACGAGGGAGACTCTGCCTGGGCCCTACCTGCAACTGCTCAAACTTTCTTCCACTTAACAGCTCATTGTTTCTGGGGACACTGGGAGAAAAGAGACAGGAAGGAAGGGTGGGAGCGAGGAGAGAGAAGCGAGTCCCCATTCAGTGGAGGCATCAGCCTGAAAGCCCTGACTGCTCGTGGTCACTGGAGGCGCTGAACTGCCTCTCCACCTTCTTTGGTCCTTGATCTTGAGTCCAATGTCCACCTTCTTCTCAAAGAAGTTCACCAGCACGGACTCCGTTAGGATGGAGGCCAGGATCTGCTCAAAGGAGATGCACCAGTCTGTGTCCACGGTGCCCCCACAGCGAGCAGTGGCCTCAGGACTGCGAGCCTCCCCACCCACCAGCACTGTGTCATCTGCCAGGTCCTCGCACTGCAGAGAGCCTGTGCTGACCACCGAGTAGGAGGACATGGACATGTCATCTTTGGTTTCGTCGTCAGACAGAAGCTGGGAGGGGGATCCCTGCCCCTCGCCGCTGCCCCCTTCACCCACCACCTGGCTTTCCTGTGGTGTCTTCCCAAGGTAGGTATCACCCCCAGCTTTGGCCTGGGGATCCCCTGCGGCTGATGGCTGAAGCTCCAGGGCTGGGTCATAAGCGGGGTTGGGGGTTGGCGCTTCATCCTCCTCAGGGGCACCATTCCTGGGCTTCCTGCCTGGCCGTACCGAAAACCTCTTCCCCACCTCGCCGATGCGGAGCAACAGGCTGGCCACCGTGGCAATGGCGTGGTACAGCTCCTGCTCCATGGGGTCTTCACTGAACATGTTGTACAGTGTCTTGCACAGCTCAATGAACTGCTCCTGGGGGTTAAGTCAGACAAAAGGCAGAGCAATGGTGAACGGCGGGTCAGCTTGCCCTGGGGTCAGCTGGGTGTTCTAAGTGGGGGGTGGCGGGGAGGGTTTGTTAGTTGTCTCCACACACCTCTATCTTGCCCTGTCCATTTCACAGACTGGGACACAGGCTCAGCGAGGGAAACTGGACTGGCACAGCCTTCAAAAGACTATGTTTCAGCACAGAAACTATCTGGAGTTTCTCCTTGCCTCCATGTCCAATCTTTAGCAGAGATGAGCTCATTTCAATCATTACTTTCCAAATCCAGTGACCACAAGGACTTCTTCACTGCTTTGTAAACACCCCAGACTTTCTATCTTTAATAAGAGGTGACTTCAACTCTGTCCCTTATGAGACTCTTCAGAAGATGGTGACAGAGAAGCACAGCCTGGTCAGCCGAAGGGGTATGGAGGTCAGGTTCCAGGCTCTGAAGCCATACTTTCAGACCTCTTGGTCTGAGAGCTGGATACAGCCTCACTCCATGGGGCACCCCAAGCATAGGCATGTGGGTGAGAAAGCACCCAGACTGCAGGCTGCCCTCTGGGCAGAGCAGGGCCTTGCTTAGGCTGCAGTTGGAGAGCTGCCTCTGGTTATACACCTGCGCTCTGAATATAGGGCCTTGGTTTTGAGGTCCTGAGCAGGACACCAAGTTCCCCATCCAGAGACCAGCAAATGAAGAGTCAGCCATGAGGACAGGTGGGTCTGTATGTGCCCAGTGCCTGTGCTGGGTCTGGAGGTGGAGCAGGAAGGGGTCTTGTGAAAGGTGGTACATGTCTCTGCCCGAGGGAGTCTAACTTTCCCCTGTGCTTTCTGGTTCACAGATACTGATTAAATGAAAGCAAACCATCTCCATGAAACAGTGCCCTAGACAAGGCCCTAAAGCAACTGGCTGGCTGTCTTTCTGGAATCATCTATGACAGCCTTCTGACCAGCGGCTCCAGAGGTTGGCACAATTTTCACCCTCCATGGTTGCTGGGCATGCAGGTGGTGAAGTGCCCAGCGGGAGGGCCCTGTCTTGGTCAGAATTCTCCAGAAATATCTGTTGTAGACTATAATTGGGCTTACCTGGTTCATCTTGGGAAGATCCTTGATTGTCTCCTTCTGAACCTCTTTCTCCTTGGCCCACATTCGAAGGTAGTGTCGATAGTCAGGGGGGCTGGTCCCCTTTTCCTCTATGAGTTGGGAGAAAAAGATTAATCTCCATCTGCCGAATGAGAGAAAGAGGGCTGGGGGCTGGCAGCAGGAGTGAGTGGATGTGGGTGTTGTCTGGGGTGGAGCTACGGAGGTCCTCTTACAAGACACCCACTATTTGGGGAGGTGGTGATGGAAAGAATGCCCATGGCTCTCCCACGCTGTGCTGATGTAGGTGTGACCTATGCTGACGAAGATGGCCCCGACCTGTATTCCCTGAGACACTGGAACCACATGGAAGCTGGAGAGGATGGCATGAGGAGGAAAGGCTGGCTGGACCACTGAGAGGGGCCCTGGCAGAAAGCAGGTCCCATGAGGGAGGTGGTGAGTGCCAGGGGTGTTCACAGCTACAAGAGACTAAGGCCTGGGGCTGTCGAGAGCTCGACTCCCTTCACAGTAACACCTTTCCCACAGGGACAGCCACAGAGTCAGACACGATGGGCGCACAGACCCCACTGGTCCTGGGGTCCCTACTAACGCAGAGCAATGACAACATCTACCTTCTCTTTTGTCTCGGACGTCCTCGTTGCCAGCTCCACCTTGTTCTTCCTGCCGTAGTGCTTCTGGACCACCGGAAAAGTAAAAGAACATTCTTCTGTTAGGACTGCACACTGCTGAGGTCCCTGGCCGGCCAGGCTCACCTGCCAGCAGGCCAGCCCCACTCATCTCTCCCTGCTCCCATTAAACCAGAGAGCCATGAAACCCTCGTGTGCTCTCTTTTCAAAGGAACACAAGTCTTAACATCTAGGAGTTTTTCAGAATCATCATGCATGTTATGGCGAAAAGGTGAGAATTAATGATTTCTGTAGTTTCTGCTGAAAAAGGTCAAACTTGGGAGTGCTAACTTACCAAGTCAACCTGCAATTACCACACTAGCTAATGGGGGAATTTTATGTATTTGGTGAAGTGACATGTTTGCTAGAGCTGGCACATGCTGTGCAACCTACAGTGACCATGAACTTGGGGAAAGCAGGCCACTCAACTCTCCCAAAACTGCTCCCAGAGGCAGTGTGGGTGTCCTCAGGCTGGACAGCAGCATCCCAGCTCTGAATGGCCTCACTGATGGGGTAGGCTGGGGAGGGGCACCTCTCTGGGCTCAGGCATCTTACCTTGGGATAGAGACCCACCATGAAAATGGGGCCTTTCTCTAGCTCAAGCCTAAAGCACTGTTGATCTGCCCAGGTTCCGAGTACAGATGGTACATGAGATTATTTAGTTGGCATATTTGAAATCATAGTCCTTAAGCTTCATAGTCAAGTTCAACTGAGCCTTTGACAATGTCAACAGGACTGCCCTGGGTATCTTGATACACAGTTTCAAATTTCCCTTCTGGGTCTATATTATCCCTGGTGAGTATCATTTGTCCCTAGAAATTACAGTGTGGAGTTCTGGTCTGTTTTGTGAGTAAGCTACACACTAAGGGCTGGCTCACCAAATCCCAGGCCAAGAATGGCCTATCACCCTGAAGCCAACACTTGAATGGGCATGACTTCCAGTAGGCACTCAACATGCATATTTTTCCTTAATGAAAAAGTTCTGTGTAGGGGAAGGAACACCACCATCCTGTGGAGAACATGGAAACATCTTCTAAGGAAAGCATCTGCTACTCTGTTCCACCTCCCTCTGTGGATTCCACACGTTTCACACTGCTGCAATGTTAGCATTTGTATTTTTTCCTATAAATGTGCAGGCAGATCTCCTGCACATGGTCACAGGGCTGACACCCTGGTGCTATGCCATGTCAGCAGAGCTGTGTGTCTCACACCCACCCTCTAGACAATAACAGGACCACTCCTCTCCTCCCGTCCATGGGAATCACCTCTGCTAGGGGTCCTCCACAGGATGTACCCTCAAGTGGGGTTTCTGGGACTAAGAATTTCTAGGCCTCCTGACCATACAGTGGTGTTAGGTAGATGAAGCCCAAAGTTCTGGTGAAGACCAGAACTAGGGGTGTGTCCCAGCCCCCAAGGACTGACCTTGAGCCTCCCAAGGCAGGAAAAGATCCAGATCTGAGGCCAGGGGAGATGCTGGAAGGGACAGCGGAGGAAGACGAGAGGGCAGAGGTAGGGAGAAGCCAGGATCCAGGAAGGCAGAGACAAGAGAAACAGGAATGAGAACACTGCCAGGGCCCCAGCCTGGACAAGGAGGCAGGGTCCCCTTGTCCTGGAGCTCTCTAATGCAACACATGCCTGAGCCCACCGCAGGGCCACAGGCCACCCACATGGGCCCCACAGCAAAACCTGGTGCTGATGGCTCACCTTCTGAGGAGCTGTCCTCAGTGAAAAAATGGGTGGCTTCCAGGGCAGACTCAGTCTCCTCTGGACTCAGCGCTATGCTCAGAGAGAAAGGAGAGTGAGGGCAGGAGAAAGCAATGTGATTCACACAAAAGCAAACCTCTCAGGCCCAGCATCCCCCCATGGCATGCCCATGGGTCCCAGTGCCCTCTGATATGGTGTGTGGTCAGAGGGGTAGCAGTGGCGGCTGATTCGGGTGACTCTCTTGACTTTGTATGTTTGTCTGAAACACAAACAGTATCCCTGGTAAGAATCCAGCCAGTGCAGACAGAGTCTAATGACCAGCCAGCCTTCTGCCCACCCCTTGATGCCAAGGCCCAGAGGACCCTGGGCACACACATAGAGAAGAGCCATGCACAAGTGACTTGCCCGTCTCATTTCACACACCGGGCGTTGTTCCACAGTGATTCACACTGCAGTGTGAATCGTGATTCATTGCGATTATGCAGCCCCCGGCCTCCGCTGTGGTACACCATTCCAGTGTGGGGGGTTATTCTCCCAGCTGTCCCAGTGGCACACAGTGAGAGGAAATGGGCAGTGTGTAGCACATGAGGGAGGTGGCAGGGTGTGGGCAGAGTTCCATCAGGGGCCTGGGCATCGCAGGGGATGGTTGGGAGAAGTGGGGTGGCTACACTTGCTCTCTTATGTAGGACCTCAGCCCAGCAAATCTGTCTCTCAGCTGAGTCAGATATGGTTGATACCAACCCTCCCAGGAGGGATAGCTGGGGCCACTATTCCGGTCACATTGTAGGGAAAAACCTGTCACAAGAGCAGAACTTTCTACCTCAGCAACACAAAACAATTGCCTGGAGAGTTATAAAATAGAACCTGGGTCCTGCCAGGCCAAAGTGCAAGCTTCTGGAGTTGAGCTCAGCACAGTATTCTAAAAATCACTGGAGTGACTCTAAGGCGGCCTCTGAGGTTCCAGGGGCTGTGGACAATAGCAGGGTCCCAAACAGCTCCATCTCAGAACCTAGGTTGAAATTTTCAGTTTCCTCCAGGGAAAACAGGGATATCGCTGCCTGGAATGACTCTCCACGTGGCTGTACCAGGTGAGTGTGCCCTGCACAGCAGGACCCCAATGACTGCAGGTTCTGTCTTCGACCAGCTGTCCCATTGAGTCACCAGGCATCACCATCAGTAGCCTGGGGCACCTTGAAGAGACGCAAACCCTACTCATGGCCGTGACAGGGCTCCCCAGGTCATACCTGGCCCTTGGCAATGCCCCCAGGTTGACCCTTGGGGGATAAACAAGACTTAAGGACAGGTTACTAACCACAGGGTCCTTGGTTTCACACGTGAGTGTCCAGTTATGCGACCCCTCCGAAGTTTTTGGTGGTGCTGTGACCCTCACAGGTCACAGCCCTATTCAGACCAAGACAAGCCAGGCCTCACTCCCTCCACTAGGCCTGGTCTCCAAGGCTGCCTCAAGGTCCAGCATCCCACAGACGCTTGTGCTGGGCCTTAGGATGCTACAGGCCCAGCTTTGGACATGTGTGAGGTTCCTGCTAGGGAGAAGGCTATTACCTGGGGGCAGGTGTAGCTTGTAGAGTGCCTTGAGCTTCTCTGTCAGGTCCCCATGGTACAGCCCACCTGTGGAGGAAGGCCAGAGAGGAGGCACACTGGTAACAGACTGTTGAAGACCTGAGACAGTCTGAATTTGAACAACTCCCCCTTCCAGTGGCTTCTGGCAGGACCCTCCTCACAATCTGATTCCCTCACAGAGAGGCCTCTGAGAGCAAGGCCCAGGTATCCTGTTTGTTCTCCTTCCCTAGGGTCTACGATCTGGCCTTTAGCAGCTCCAGGCTAACAGAAAGATGGGGGGAGATACATTGGAGCCCCATGTGTCTCCTGTGGGAAAACTGCCCTTTCTTTACTAAGGATCAAGGGCTCTGGGCTGCCCTCTGCTAGCTGCAGTGGAAAGACTAGCTAGGTCTGGACCTTGGAGGCTTCTTCAGAAAGGGCTAAGGGAATGGGCAGGCACTGCAGCCACTTACTGATCCCTGTCACGAACTCTTTGAAGTTGATCAGCGAGTCCTTGTTTTCATCCAGGAGCCGGAACATTCGTCCTGCCAGCACAGATGTGTGGGAGCCACAGGCCCAAGGTGTCAGGCTGGCGAAAAGATCCCGGAACTGGCTGGCGTCTATGCGGTACTGTTCTAGGTAGGGCAAGCTGGGGTCCCGACGCCCAGCTGTGGGGCGGCTGCTACCCCAGTACTGACTTGCCAGATGCTTGGCCTGCAAGGGACACAGTCTGGTGAAATGGCCTGAGTGCCCTGCCCCTGGACAGTTAGGATCATCAGGCTAATTGGGGTACCCACCTCCTTCTCCACCCAGGTCTGCCATGTCCCAGGGTGGGGAGTACTGGGCCTGATGCAGCAGCTCACAGAACCGCTCATGTTGGAGCCATCAGTCCCTCATTTACAGAGGGGTGATCTGGGACAGATCCTTGGGCACCAGGCCACAGCAGGCCTAAAGCTGCAGCATGGCAGCCACCTTGGGGGCTGAACCAGAGGAAGCTGGGAACTGACAAGAGCAAAATGGCAGCATAGACTTTTGTGCCTGCTGAAGAGAAAGCAGGCTTTTCCTTTTGTAATAGCGCCTGAAATTTTCTTGGAGAGCCCTCCCTGTCCTACCCTTAGACCAAGGGGAGGGTACATAGCCCAGATCTGGCCCAGTGGCAAATGCCTCCCAAAGCCACAACGCCTAACCTGAGTCAGTCTAGTAATCAACCTTAGACTTTTTGCTAAAACCATTTGGAAAGAAAAATTCTTTCCGCTGGGGTTCCTGAGAGACACGGATGATCCTGGATCTGTCTACAATTCTGCCATTCTGCAGGAAGAGCAGTCCAAAGGACATCTGAGGTGGGGAGAAGCAAGTTTGAGCACCCAGGTCCAGCTCACACCTGAAGCTGTGCTTTCCTAGACTCTTCACTTAAATGAGCTAATGCATTCCCCCTTCTGTATAAACTGGTGTGAGTGGTTTTTCTGTGAATTAAGTGTCCTCCAAGAATGAAATCACACCATATGAAGTTTGTGGTAACTGTAACTGAAAATGCTTTTAAATCTATTTCTCTTCTGCTGTGGTAGGGATACATTTAGGGGACTACGCTGGGGTTCTGGTCCTGCCCTTGCTTTGACTGTCACCTTAAACACCATGTAAAGGTCTTCCAGCTCTTCAATTGAGAAACCAATGTCTCCAGGTATAGCTCGGACCTAGAAGGAAAGAGAAATAGGATATATTGATGGATTCTCAAGTTCCTGCAATGGTAAAAACAAGATGCTCTTTGGGATAATGAGTACAAAGACATGAACTACCCCTCTGGTGTTGCTAACTGGCCCAGCACACAGGGTGGCCCACCCAGGAAGAGAATGTGGCTCACACATTCACTCTTTGGGCACTGTCTGCCCAGCTACTCAGTCAGGGAGTGCTGTCTGGATCCCTGGCACCATCTCTTTGGAAAGCATTCTAGACCTTCCCAGTACATTCTCCCTCCAGAGGTGAGGAAGGCAAAGGATTGTGGCAGTGGCACAGTGGGCTGGGAAGGGTGGAAGGTGTCCAAGTGTTGTCACCCAGGGGTAGGGGCAAAGTCGGGCTGGGAAGGTTCAGCTGGCAGCAAAATGGCACTTGGACTTTAGGCAGCTGGGCATCAGAGAAGCTGATGACCAAATCATGAGCAGAAAATAGTGATGGGGATCTTTGCCCACATTCCCACCTGTGCATCACACTTGGGGATTCTAGTCCCTTGCTGTGCAATGCCCTGCTCACCCCTTGGGAGGCACTGTGGCAGGGGCAGTTTCCCTGGGTCACCACCCCACCTTGCCTGCAACCTGGGGCCACAGAAGGCCTGCCCCCTCATACCACACTCCTCTTGGCTGTATCCTCCAAGGACTGGATCACTTTCAGCCTCTGTTTAAACCGCATCTGTTCGATGTCATCAGCACGTAGGCTGCTAAATTTCTATGGTAAGAGTGATGCCATGAGATAAGGTGGAGTTAGGGTCCAACACCTGCCAGCCCCTCATTATACCCCTGCACCGACATGCCCGGACGCAGGAACTTGACACAAGGTTCCAGTGATCACTGACCTCGTATGACACCTTTAGGAGGTCAAAGATGTCCACTTCTGCAGGGGGGGTATCCCTGCTGGTCAGCAGGGCATGGAGGTGTGGGATGGGAGGAGAGACACTCTGTTTATTGACCACGTTATCCAGGTATCTGCCAGGATTAAAGACAGAAGTATAGACCACTCATAGGTAGTGACAGGGGAGTCTTTCCCATGGCTACGTGATGTGGAGGGACCATTTCACAAGCAGGAGTGAGAGCTGGGCCTCTCCAGGAAAGCTGCAGATAAGCCTGACTGACTCCATGGTGAGGTGGAGATGTGCCCTGGTAAATAAGGAGTCCTCCTGGAGGCAGTGGAGAGAAGACCTCAGCCTGAGTACTAAATGAGGAAGCTAAGATGTCCTCAGGAACCCTTTATATGCCCAGATGCTTTCACTCTAGGAGAAAGGTCTACTGTGGCAGAAGGGACGTGTTCCTTCCCTCGGTGAGCTGCTAGGGATATGTGGATTAACCTAGCAACACTCAGGAAGCAAATGAGAAAGGTATGGAAGGAGTGCTGCTGTGGCCATGTCTGTGGGGACAGAGCTTTAGGACAGGGCCTGACTTTGGCTGGGCTTGCCCAACCTGGGCTTCTTGCCCTCACAGGCTCTCTAGGCTGGGCCTGAAGCTAAGGTGGGAGAGGTGGCTGGTTCCCCCCCATTACTCTGGTCAGGGCTCCATCCCCAGGGAGGCCTTCACTCATGAGGAGGAGCCCATCCATCTGTCTGGTGTGGGGAGGGGCATGAAAATCCTCTGTGATTCTGATGTGGGCTATATCTAGTCTTCCCTGTGGACAAAGAGCTAGCACCGTCCAGAACAGGGAGATGATAACCTTGTGGAATGCTAACCAGCACCTCAGCTGGCTCAGCAGGCAAGTGGCAGCATCCCTGGCTGTCCTGGGTGGCCGGGACATATTTCCAGGCCAGGCAAATATGTGCACACAGCCTGATGGGACTGTACAGAGCTCAGGGCCAGGTGAGAAGGCCAGGTGAGGACTCAGCTCCTGTGTACAGAGAAATACCAACAGCAGGGGGAGACCTCGTGTCCCAGGGTCTGACAGCAGAAAGAATGCTGTGGGATGCTAGTGGGCGAAACTAGTGCAGGGAAAACTATAACTAAGCAGGCATGAGGCCTACACTGCAGGGGTGTTGTGGGCCTACACTGAGGCATTGGAGGGTGGGAAGGGACAGCTGGATCCCAGAATCCATGATAGGAAGTGGGGTTGAGGGAAAAGGTGGTGGCCAGGATGACCCCGAGACATAGGTGTAAACAGTGGGTATAAGCTCCTTTAGCTCTTACGGCAAGCCCAGCATGGTGCCTGAGCTCAGGAAAACACAACCAGGCCTGTTTTATGGAAACAACAGCTGCCCTGCTATTCTAGCCACCTCCTATGCACGATAGGAGCCCTCAGCCCACCATGCCCTGGCCCACTCCCATTCTCTCTTATCCTGGTCTTATGGCTGCCCTAGTGCTGTTCTGTCCCCACTAGGAAGGAAGCTTCTTCTGCTCCCTGGATCTAGCAGGACCAGATTCCTGGTGGACACAGTCACTGAATGCTGGCTGGGGAGAACCCAAGGTTGTCCCCTGAGAGGCCAGCTTGGTCACCTGCCCAGGATGGTCATGGCCTCGCCCTCGTCCACACAGGCCAGCAGCTCCTCCTTGTTGGCATCCAAGATGGCCAAGGCCACTTGTAGGATCACCTTGATGCCCTCATAGAAGAAGCAGTCAACGATGACCACGGCACTCTCAAAGGGCATGACGCTGAGGAATAGGGTCAGGAACCAGGAAAGTGAGATGCTGGAGATGACCCCCAGGTCCTGCATCTTCTCAGAGAGCTGGGGTAGAAAGTCCCTTGTAAGCTCTTCAAAGATGCCTTGGTCCACCAGGGCCCCTAGGGAGAGGAAAGAGGAATCTGACTTGTGAGCCCATACCCCTGGGCTCTGGTTCAGGTGCGCCCTCAGGTGGGGCCTGAGAGCCTAAGGCTAAGGCCCCGCCCAATCTCTGGACAGCTCCACGCACACCGAGGCTACAGAGGCTGGGTATGTGGAGAAAACAAGAATGAATAGCAAGCTGTTAAATTTTCTTTCTACAGCTTCCAAACCATTGTGTGAAAAGAATGATTTCATTCATAAGACTTGGATTTTTGGGCCTCCCTGGTGGTGCAAGGGGTTAAGTCCAGCACGATGAAGCTATCGCCAGCCACTGCAACATGAGTTCGATTCCAGGCCAGGGAGCAACCCACATGGTGCAGCAGACCTCTCTTGCCTTGCCCGCTGCTCCCCTCAGCAGTGTATTTAAGTCAGTCTGCCTGTTCTGTTCCCCGGTCTGTCTCTGGTGAATCCTCTCACCTCCCCCCAACTCTGGCCTGTACCCCAGTTCTTGTATGTATAAATAAATCTTTAAAAAAAAAAAAAAAACTTGGATTTTTTTTGGGGAAATACAAAATTGTTCCCTAGATGCATCAGATTAAACCATGGCTGCAGGGGCTTCTGTGTATCCTGTCCTAAAGCTTGAGAACAGATATGATGCTAAAGATCCCCCTCCCCGCCTCCTTCCAAAAAATAATACATGAAGGCATCTTAGAATACCATCTTAATCACACACATAATTAAATACATTTGCAAACCCATTTCTACTTCATGACACAGATTCCACAAGTTACAGTTGAAGAGGAGGTACATAGCGGGTGTACTATACATGCTAGTTGTGATGTTTTTCTATAGTAAAAAAGTTTAAGAAGAGTTTGACCTGATGGGAATGTAGGCCCCAAGCACTTTTAAAAGTCACTAAATGTGTAACTTCTAACTCTCACTACCAGCAACTGGGGAATCTGCTGCAAGTCTGGGTCAGGTGGTTGGTGAGCCTGTGCCTGGCTCTCTACTTTGCAGCTGTGTGAGGATTTCTATGTATAGTCAGGAGCATATGTGGGGGAAATGCTTGTGCAGCTGGATGAGGGGCTGTCACCCCTGCTGGCACTCACCTACCACCCTGGTATTGTAGTAGTCAGGCAGCATGCGCTCGCAGAGAGCCACCAGCAGCCAGAAGGCCTCCTCCTCGCTGCCATAGAGCAGGAGCACTGAGGTGACGATGTTCATGGCCTGTGGGCACAGGGACAGTGAAGGGAGGTTCACAGAGCTGGCCACCGAGTAAAGCCCTTCCCTTGCCCCACAAGCAAGTTCCATAATGACAAACTGGCCCACCCAACTTGGCAGTTTGCCAAAAGGGGATCTGCAGGAAATCAATTTGACAAAATAGTCAGCTGGGTCACCCTAATCGGGCTAGCAGGCGCTGGAAGAGTCAAGAGTGTGGACGTGAATGCCGCACTTCTGCAGAGCAGTGTCTGGTGTTGAAGGTGTCACGCTGGGCCAGGTGGACGTGTAGGCAAGTTGTGTGGCACATAGCTATATGGCTACAGGGAGGCCATGGCAAGACTAGGATGGCACAGCCTCAGTTGATAGCAGGCTCAAAAGGAAAAGCTTCAACAGAAGTTATCTTCAAAATTATTTAAAGCTAATACACTGGCTTTCCATGCATTGGTCATGTGGAACATTCACTCTCCAGGAAGTGGATTTGCTGTGCTGCCTTGAAATCCACGTGTGGTCGAGGGGGTAGAGAAAGCCACTTGACCTGACTGATGAAATGTCCACTAGATTTAAAGTCAAATGTCACCAGAAATGCAAATCAAAGGTGCAAGATGGTACCTTACACCATTAGGATGGCTACTATCAAAACCAGAAAAGCAAGTTTGGTGGGGGCTTGGAGAGACTGGGTCCCTTATGCATTGCTGGTAGGAATATAAATTGTGCAGCTCCTATGGAAAACACTATGACAATTCAATAAAAAACATAGAAACAGAAATACCGTTTAATCCTGCAATTCTACTTCTAAGTATATCCCCAAAAGAAGTGAAAAGATGTGAGCAGATATTGCATATCCATGTTCATAGCAGCAGCATTCACAATAGCCAAAAGGTGGAAAAACCCCAAATAGTCATGAACAGATGAACAGATAAACAAAATGTGATATATCCATAAAGTGGAAGATTATTCAGCTTATAAAGGAGGAAAATTTTGCAACATGTTACAACATGGATGAATTTGGAGAAGACTATGCTAAGTGAAATAAGCCAGTCACAAAAGGGCTCTTACTGTATGATTCTACTTATATGAGATACCTAGAATAGTCAGGTTCATAGAAATACAAAGGAGAAGAGTGGTTGAGAGGGGGTGGGGGTACGGGAGGATGAGGGGTGTGCTACTTAATGGATACAGAATGTCAGCTTTGTAAGATGAAGTTTTGGGGATGGATGGTGGTGATGGCTGCACAGCAGTGTGAATGTATTTAATGCTGCTATATATTTACAAATGGTTAAGATGGTAAATTTTACCCCCGCACAGAAAACAAATGCTTCCAGAAGCACATAGAAGGCAACTTAATACGGTATGGGGATAAGTGAATAATTATCATTGTTTTGAAGTGTCTTTTTCTGTGGTAGGGCTTCCATTTGGGGGCACAGGGACTGAGGCCACCAGTCAGGTCCAGGGCCATGGGACCTGATGGCCTCTGTAGAGAAATGTTGTATTTGGGTTCCTGCCCAGTCCCCTTACCTGGCAGTAGCCAATGGTGGGGTTTCGGAAAGCATAGGCAGTCAGCACCCGCCGGAGTGCAGCAATCCCCAGCTCATTCTGGAAGGCAGGGTGCTCGGGCATGGAGCGGTGGAGGTCTCGCTCGATCTCCTCTGTGGCCAGGCTGTACTTCCCCATGGACTTCTCTACCAGATTAGCATAGTAGCTGGGATGGGTCACCATCTCATTCCAGGCCCCTGTGAAAACATGGGTAGCAAGTGTCTCTTTCTCTCAGAATTTGGAGAGACATCAGTGCACCACAGAAGAGAGGTGGAACTCAGGTCTGTTACTGTTGTAAGGTGAAGGTTCCCTTGTGACTGCTCCTGCTTCCACTCAAGTTGCAATGGCTGACTTGCCCTCTTCCTGAAACCCTCCAAGTGGTGAGTGTGAACACTGTCAAAGCTTGTCTAGAGGAAACAAGGCCTCAGAGGGCCTGCTTACCTCCTACTGTGGGTAGGAAGGGACCACAATGGTGACTGTGCCCCACGCTTGGTTTGCTCCTGCCATGGGCCCTGCAACAACCCCCTTACAGCTGAGAGACCCATTTTCACTGGCAGGGTTGGCAGCTCCCCGCTGACCAACTCAGAAAGTTGGCCTGGAGTCAGCCCAGCTGCCACAGGGAGGTCCATCAGTTCACCTGAGAAGAGGAGCCACAGTTCCCCGCGGAGGCTCTCAGGAATGCCCTTCAGCACCAGCTCCCGCGTTTTGGCAGTGCGGTACATGCACATGCCGCGCCCGTATTCAAAGAAGTGGATGTTCCATGACTCCTCTTTCATCTTCTCCTTGGCCTAGGGGAAAGGCAAACAGGGCTGTGGGTTCCACTTGGGTACTGAGGCCCAAGTGACAGGGTCCTCCTCTCCTCTTCCATCTAGACAATGCAGGACTGGTCAACTTGGATTTCCCAGAGTTCATAGTAAAACTGCAAGGAGTCCAGGCTGGGCTACGCATAGCACCTCTCTCGGACATCAGGAAGATGCCTCCCAGAGCAGAGGGAGTGCCTCCAAGCACGTCAGGCAGGGGGCCCCTCTCCCTTCTCCTGTATTGCCCATCGTCAGCCTCTGAGGGCTGAGGATAAGACTCACCCCCTTGGCTCCCAGCTCCTCCATGTACGTGTTGCCCTGGAAGAGTTTAAGCAGGCCCTTGGAAGCGGTTGGTGCCTCCTGTGCACGGGAGATCTGGCGGCCACTGAAGGGTGAGGACAAACTGGCCGGCTCTTCCAATGCCTCATGGGATGCTGGGGAAGACTGGAAAATACAACATGGGAGGAGAAGTGCCCTTGAGTGAGCTGCCCTTGGGATTTCTTTCTTTTTTTTTTTTTTTATGCATACAAGAGCTGGGGTGTAGGCCAGAGGGGGTTGAGAGGATTCAACAGAGAGAGAGTGGGGAGCAGTGGGAGAGACAGGAGAGGTTTGCTGCACCATGTGGGCCAGCTCCCCCACTGGGGATTAAACCCGTGCTGCAGTGGCTGTGGATTGCTTCATAGTGCTGAGACTTAACTCCTTGTGCCACCACGGAGGCCCCTTGCCGTTGGGGTTTCTAATGTGCACATTGGACACCTGACCTGGACCTGAGTCCTGAAGGCAAATGCAGTAGAGAAAGCAGCATTGGGTTTGCCAAGCAGACCATGCTACAGACCACCGCCTCTCTGGTCACGGGATAGCTATGCTGTCCTCCCTTGTCAAGCCCACACATGCAGGACAGTCTCTCATGGGAACAGGTTCTGAGGCCCATCTTATCAGACACTTCTCAGTAAGGTCAGGGCCAAGGAGAGAAGAAACCCCAAGGAGACCATTCCTGGTGCCCTCCCTGGGGCACATTCCCTGCTAGGATAGTGCTGCTGGCATTTGCATTAAGTGTCCTCAGGTCCCCAGCCATAGTGGTGCTGTCTCCACAGGGCCCACCTGCATACTCAACCACTCTCAACAGTGACAGGCTATAGGGGGCAGGAATGACACGGAGCAGGTTTTTCATCATTCCAGCAGATGGGTGAAGGAGGAGAGTCCTGAAGCCCTCAGCGGCTTTTCAGCTGTTTATTGGATTTACCAGGTACACAGCTGGCAGGGGAGCTGGGGGCCGGGAGGCTGGCAATGACCTGTTTGGGTTCTCCGGTAATCTCTGCTGCTCTCGTCGTTCTTCATGCTTCTCTGCTTCTGCTGGTGTCCCCCTGACACCGCCCCTAAAAGCCCAGTCTCAGCCCAGGTGAATCCCATCTACATAGGCCCACACCCTACTCCAGGTGCCCGCCAACAGGCATGCATTCGCGACCACGAGGTTCCGCCCTCTATCCTAATGGTGGGAGGGCAGAAAAGCCCGATACTTTTTACCTACCCTACACTGGCTCAGGTTGGGACTATTGGAAGAACACTAGGATCTGCTCTGGCTCCCTAGCCTCTCCTCCCCCTGGGGAGTCGAAGCATGAGCTGCACAGGAAAAGTGGAGCAGGCACAGGTGACGTCAGGCCTGATCATCCAGCAGGGCCCCAATTGAGGCACTCCCTCCCACAGGTGCCCTCAATGACTGCTGAGGAATGGAGTCCCCTTCCTCTCAGGCTTCTGTCCACTGTACCTGAAGGCCCCCGGAAGATAGGGGTTCCCAGGTCCTTTATTGGTTGATCACTGTCCCCAAGGCTCCCTGAGGTTGGATACCCTAGTTTAGGGGTCTGGAAACCTGCTTTCCCATTGTACAGCTAGCAGAGGGCAAGAGGAACAATATGGGGTTGGCAGAAGTAGACAGGGCATCAGCGACAAGGGCCTGAAAAGAAACCCTACTTTCTTTCTGGAACCCCTGTTCCCAGCCCTCATCTGCTAGCAAGGTGAGCAGGTTAAGTGCCTAGCCTGACAGCCCCAGGGCGGAGATCACAGTGGGTGGTAATCCCATCTCCTCAGGGAAGCAGTGGCATCTGTGTGTGATTACTGACACCTGTCCCTGTTCATATGGTCCCTGGGCCGAATGTGCTCTGCCTGCAGGTGCCAGTGGTTGTCGCCCATGAACAATGACCTGTGCTAGAATCTGGTCTGGCCCGGCATCAGAGCCAGCACCTGTGTCTGTCTATTTCCCCCTCAGTTACCTACCTGAGTGCCTACACGTAGAAACATGACTTGAATAGATAACGGTCACTGGCTTCCTAGAAGACACTTCCCTTTCTGCCAGCAGCACATCCCCATTACCTGGTGTAGGGTAAGGTGAAAGTATCAGGCTTTTCTGCCTTCCCACCATTAGGATAGGTGACGGGACCCTGCGGTCCTAAACACATGCCTGATGGCGGGCACCTGGAGTAGGGTGTGGGCTTATGTAGATGGGATTCACCTGGGCTAAGACTGGGGTTTTTTTTTAAGGGTGGAGTCACAGGGATGCCAGCAGAAAGAGTGAAGACTTGCTGGGGGTTGGGAGGCCTGCCAGCCTCCTGGCCCCTCAGCACCTCTGCCTGCCATGTACCATCCAATAGAAGCCTGCAAAAGCCACCGAGGTCTCCAGGACTTTCTCCTCCTTTACCCCATCTGCTGGATCAGAAAACCTGCACTGTCCCTTCCTGCCATTACAATTGGCGTAAGTTGGCAAGATGATCCATGCAGACAGGTATGGAGCCCTCCAAAGACCTGGATGGACTGAGAAGTAGCAGACTGTATACCTGTGACAGTGCTGGACGTTGTCATGGTGGCACAAGAAATGGACAAGGTCTGGGAGCTATGGGATGAGACCTCGCCTGGAGGAGGAGACACCCAAGAGCACCAGCCGACGACCCCCGAGGCAACAAGAATCATTGGGGAAGAAAGGACCACGATTCGGAGCTCACCAGTGTGGACAAAGGGAAAAGCCGATGAACATGGACTAATGGACTAACAATCCCGCCAGAAAGCAGGGGAACCTTGGCAGGTTGTTGTATTTTTGGGACCCTGAGGATGGATGGTATCGTTTAAAATCAAGGCATGTGGTCTCCCCTGCAGGCTCAGGCGGTTGAGTGCCGCACTGTGAAGCTATCCACAGCCTCTGCAGCGCCGGTTTGATCCTGGTCCGCTGGCGAGGGTCCCACATGGGGGGCAGACCTCTCCTGTCGCACCCGCTGCTCCCCTCAGCAGTGTATTTTGTCAGTCTGCCTGTTCTGTTCCCCTCTCTGTCTCTGGGTGAATTCTCTCACCCTCCCACGCATCTGGACTGTACCCCAGTTCTTGTATAAATAAATAAATCAATCTTTAAAAAAACAAAAAATCAAGGGTTGGCCAGTGGGCCTTGGTATAAGAGCCCACAGTGGCTGAGGGAGGAAGCCCTCGCCAAATTCTTTGCAGCCAGGCAGAGGAAAAGCGAACTTAGAAAAGCAAAAGCTGGTGCTAAGATTGAGAAGCCGTGAGCGGCTGATAAGCAGCCCAAGTATGCTGAAGACCATTGAGTCTCTTAATACCTGTGGGTGATGCCCGGATCGCTGTCGAGTGAGGGTGAGATGCTGAGGAACCCGTCCTTGGGGGACGGGTGGGGAACGTGGCTTGGGGTGGAGCCCAAGCCGAAGAGGGGACCCAAGAGAGGCCGCATGTGCAGTTTGGATCCCCAACCCATGTGCTTGTGCAATGGGTTGGCCTGAGTGCAGGGGTCTGCGAGTCGCATTGGTGGCTATGAAAGCCGAGTGTTGGAGCGACTGCAGACAGAAACCCTGAGGGCTGGCGATTACCCCCAACAGTATAGAATCGCCAATCCCAGAGTGAGTGCATCCCGGGGGTGGATGCGGGGTGTGGCTTGTGGCCGAGACCACAGCCAGAGAAGGCCAGGAAGCCCGATGGCTCCTCGTGTGTGACGGTAGATGCGGTGAATGGTCCCCTCCGTTGTATGAGCAGTGCCTTCGGCAGCCTAAGTGGCGGATCATCTGCTGGTGCCAATAATTGTCTTTTGCCACTAGGGTGGTGCCCTGTTTGGACTTATTTGTGTTCTGTTGTATTTTGTTATATTGTTATGTAGTTCATTTGCTTTTGTGGGCCATGGCTGCAGTGTTCTATTGCCAAGAGAAACGTATATGACTTGTATAGACTGTCTGGAAGAAAACCCTGAGGGCTTTTCTGCCCTCCCACCATTAGGACAGATGACGGAACCCTGCAGTCCTGATGGTGCGCACCTGGAGTAGGGTGTGGGCATATGTAGATGGGATCACCTGGGCTAAGATGGGTTTTTTAAGGGCGGCATCATGGGGACGCCAGCAGAAAGAGTAAAGACTTGCTGGGGGTTGGGAGACCTGCCAGCCTCTTGGCCCCCCAGCACCTCTGCCTGCCATATACCTGGTAAATCCCAATAAAAGCCTGCAAAAGTCATCGAGGTCTCCAGGACTTTCTTCTCCTTTACCCCATCTGCTGGATCAGAAAATCTGCACTGTCCCTTCCTGCCATTACACCTGGGAACAAAACTCTCCAACCCTGGCCCCACATTTTGTGGGATCCCCTGAAGCTTGGGCAATGTACCTGAGCTAATTAGCATTTCCTACTGTGGGCCCGAGGGGCTGAAGGGTGCAGCAGTGACCCACAGGTTATGTCAGGATGAGCCATGTGGATGCACAGGCAGTCACCACTATCCTGGTCCCACATGTGGCCTAGGAATGACACTACTTGCAGAAAGCAGGGGCACTGGTGCCTTCTGCAAATACTGCATCTTCCCTCTGCTGCTTACACAAGAATCCTCATCACAGCTGTGATGGTTTCAAATGGAATGCATTTAACAAATGCCATCAAACCATTCTCTTTAAAGTAGTATGGTGTGTCAGTTGTCATATTTGCCTTAGTAGAGTTGGTTTTAATAAGGAGAGCAAAAGAAGAAAAAAAAAAAGATAGCTACGCTAGTTCACAGTTCACCCTTCCTGCTTGACAGGCAGGTGTTCCCGGCAAGGCAGTGAGCTCGCAGAGCTGGACAGCTTTAAGTCTCTTTCTCTCTCCCAAAGTGACCCCTGTTATTTTCAGATGACCTGTAAACAAAATTTTCAAGAATTACCTCACTATATCCTTTCCCCCTTCTTTCAAGTTTATTCTTTTTAGGTCTGTCAGAATGTACTATGTTTTAAAAGTTATCTTTATAGTACCCTCAGGCCCTCTTTCAGATCAGTAGTTTCCCCATATTTGCACTTTGGCTTTTTGCAGTTTCTATTACTTGCCATTTACCTGAGGCCTGAAAACAATAATTTAATAAGATACTGAGAGAGCGTTCAAGCCCATCACTTATATTACACTATATAATTGTTCTATTTTATTATTTTTGGTTAGTCTCTTACTGTGCCTAGTTTATAAATTTTGTCTGATTTAAATTTTGCATTTAAGTAAAGGAAAAAAACATAGTTCAGTACTATTTGCAGCTGCAGGCATCCACCGGGTGTCTTGGAATGAATCCCCCACTACTACTATACTGTCAATTCCCTACTATGGGCAATGCTGAAATTAGCTAGTGGCCTTTTTCTTTCCTCTCCCATGTTTTCCCTGCTGAAAGATAATTGCAAGTGGTATTTTTAAAGTCAATTTAGGTAGTATTTTTACTTTCAGTTAATACAGCAATCAGCGAGCTCTTATACTTTCCATACCTTTTAATTTGTGTTTTTTTCATGTTTTTATTTGTCAATAGTCAGAACATATTTTACATACCATTTGTCACCTTTATTCTTGCTACCTACCACATTACTTCTATAATTGAATATATGCAATTCCTCCCCTGTCCCTCACCTCTCCCTCCCACCTGCCCCCACGCACCTAGTCTTATGTCAAAGCTTCTGCAATCATTTTTGGTTGTTTCAAATATGTTCTCAATTAGATTCCTCAACAGTGGGCGGCTACCCTGAATTTATACTGTTCTTGACTGCCTGTGTAATTTTGCTGGATAAATACTTGGTTAATAGCATTTTTAATGGTTTATCTTTATTTATTTTTTTTAAAGTGAATTTTTTTTAAAGATTTATTATTCATGCATACAAGAGCTGGGGTACAGGCCAGAGGTGGGGGGTAAGAGGATTCACCAGAGACAGAGTGGGGAGCAGAACAGGCAGACTGACTGAAATACACTGCTGAGGGGAGCAGCGGGCGACACAGGAGAGGTCTGCTGCGCCATGTGGGTAGCTCCCTGGCCGGCCCGGGGACCGAACCCGTGCTGCAGAAGCTGCAGATAGCTTCATAGGTTGTGTCCCAACCCCCTGCACCACCAGCGAGGCTCTGGTTTATCTTTAAAACATGATTTTATTTGTATGAACTTGTGCTATCAAAACATTTGATGCAGCTACTTTCCTTCATGAATGAGTGGTCTTTTTTTCACTTGCTGCCCAGAAGATTTTTTTAGTCTTTACAGTCCAATAGTTTTACTACATTATATCTTAGTATTGACTATTTTGTATTGATTTCCCAGATGTACAACATGCTCTTCCACCACACAGGTTCAAATCTTTTTTAATATTCTCAAAAGTTTTCTCAGATTGTGGTTTCTATCATCTGTTATTCCATGGTTCTGGTTTTCTTTCTGGGGGACTTGCATTATACATAATGCAGGACCTTCTTTGCCTGACTTATAACTTCTCTTGAATACATTTTCTCTCTAGTTGTTTGACTACCCTCCTACCTCCATTTTGCCGCATCTCTTCTCAATCCCTTACTGGACTTTCCATGTGTCTATTCCTTCTTGTGTTCCTGGCTTGTATAATATTCACTTCTGAAATATTTCTGTATTTTTTTCCTAATTCTTTCCTGAGTGCTTTCAACAATCTTTTCACATTATTCTTCTGACTAGTCACCTTGTTTCTGAGCTTTCCAAAAACTTTTTATAGTACTGTTCAGCCATTTCTATTATTTTTCTAATTCTTTTTAGATAATTTTGAAATATTATACTACAATTTTCATCTACTTTGGGGGACTACTGTTCTGGCGTTTTCATTGTAGAATTGTCTGTTTCTCCCTTACAATACCTTCATACAGAGTGTGATCACAGTCTGTTTCTGTTGCTCATATTTACATGACATGAATTTTTCTGCACTTTCAGCTTTCTACATGGGATAGATTTCTACCCTGCACAGCTGGAGGGCCTGTCTTCTCCTGTAGTCTCTTGATGGAGCATCCTTGCCAGCATTTCTGAGATCTGTCTCTTCTAGTGTCTGGCTTTTCTGTCCTTGATTTCCCCTGTCCCTCCCCTAGCACACTTTTCCTCAGGGACAGTTTTTCCCTTTTGGAAGGAAGTTTTTGCTGTGTTTCAGAACCTCTGGGCTTAGGCAGCCCTGCCATTCTCTGAGGTTTTGTTTGTCTATAAACTGGAGCCTGAGAAATCTGCCCCCAATTTTACTTGTTGTTTCTCAGATTTATTTGCTGACGTTTCTGCCCAATGACCAGTCTTTTCCGGAGGGAACGGGAGAAATTTTAGCAATTTCTGGAATCCTTGGCTTGTTGGACTATCTATTGATCTACAGAGAACACCACCAAACTCACCAATGGCTTCTTATCGCACTCAGAGTCAAAGGTAAAGATCTTCCAAGGGGTTGTGGGCTTTACCTGACCCTTCTTCCTCTCAATCTTATCTCCAACATTGATATCAGTTGCATCCCATCTGCCATTCTTTCTGCTTGGTTCCCATGATTCTTTCAGGTATCTGCCCAAATTCTACCTAATTAGAACCCCTCCTTCCCTCTGCTCTCCTGGCCCCTATCTGGCTTTACTTTTAACCATGGTCCTATCACCACCTGACCTGTTAGATGTTTATGTGTTCACTGTCACTCTCAGAAGAATACATGGCAAAGAGGGCATGGATTTTGTCTACTCTGTCCACTGCTCTATTTCTAGTGCCCGGAACAGCACCTAGCAACTAATGGGAATACAAGAATAGTGAGGATCCGGAAGGGGACCCATTTGTGCATGCTCTGGCCTGTCAAGCCCTGTCTTGTGAAGGCAGCAGCACTCCTGTTCCTATTCCATTTCTCAGAATCCAATCTCACCCCCTGAAATCCCAGATCAAGCCCAATCTCCTATAAGAAATCTTCCTTAATGTTTCCACTGCACACTGGTTTTTCCATATCCCTGCTGTTTTAGAGAACACAATTAACAGAATTCTAATCCATGTTGAGAAGGAATTAGAGTTACAAATCTCCAATACAGTAGCCACACGCAATTGAAATGCGGCGAGTCCAACTATAACAGTAAGTATAAACTACACAGCAATGTAGTTTACTCAGCAGTGACTACAGGGGCAGAATAAAGACATATAAAGGACTATAAAGGCAATAAAGGTCTATCAGGCCAGGCTACATAGGGCCCTGGGATCTGGGAAGGCACGTGTTGCCACTCAGCTCTGACTCACCATTTGTAGGAATGTGGGAACCATGATGCCAGAGCTTGCAGAAGTCAGATATGTGGCTTTTTACATGGACTCTTCTAATCATGGAGTATTTTCAGACTGACCAATAGTACACACATTGTATTATAGGAGGAAGGAAGTGATCAAATATGGCCAGGGTTGTGACAAAAGGAAGCAGGAACCAACCATTCTGTATGGAATGAGGATACAAATTGTCATGACTTGAAACACACTAAGTTGTTTTAAAGCTGCAAGTTCACAATTAAAAAATGAACTGAACACATTGAGAGAAAATCAGAAAACAATTTTAGACATTAAAAAAAATTGGTGAATAAAAAGGCAAGAATGGAAGACTTATTCTGTATTCCCTATGTGAACAGTGCTTCAGGACTCCTGAGGGGAAGGTTCTCATTCTGGAGTATTCCAGCTAATAAACAGAAGGAATGACTGAATTGGAGAGTCACCATTTCATAGTTCCTAATGAATGAGCAAGTCTAGGCAACGCTCCCCAGGGACAGACAGGTCTGACATGTGGCAAGACTGCCAGGTGTGACGTCCCTCTTGGAAGCACTGACACTTCAATTCTGCCCACAAGTAGACCTGCCCCCCCGCAAGGCACAAACAACTGAATGGGAATGTGGCCTGTAAGTTAACCACTAACTTAAAGGAAACAGGGCACAAAGGCACCTGTTAAATGCCTCCAGGGGATATAATCAGCAGCAAAAAAAAAAAACCAGACTGAGAAACTATGACACATATGACTCCATTTCTTGAACAAATACAAGGGTGGGGGGGGAAGGAAATAGAGATGGAGCAGAAATCTACAGATAAAAAGAAATTTAAGAGATATATTAACAGGCTGAAATCTATGTATCAATCTCCATGTACCTCAAACTGTAAAATGTATCAATATAGCTGCATTTGGGGAAATGTGAATACAAGTTATTTGATAGTAAGGATTATTATTGTTAATTTTCTATTAGAGGCCACCAGTGACTCTCAGGACTGTGGGGCAAGATAGGGTGTAGAGAGTTCTGTGACCGCAGGCAATGTGTGTGTGGCTAGGACACCCAGACTGAGGCTGGGTTAGGGTCTCTACCCAGATTCCAGCAAGGAACCTGTATGCCCGAGACTCCACAAGCATCCTGGGAGTCAGGCTCCAGCACAGAAGGTGATGGCTGTCTGGCCTCTTCCTCTGGCCTTGACCCCCACCATGTTGACCCTCTTACCTCTGGGGCCGAATCCACTGTGCTAGATTTCCTGCTCCCACTGCTGCTGCCCAGCTGCTTGGGGTGATGTTTTCTGAAGGAAGTCAGAGATCCTCTGAACCAAAAATCACGGTCTTTTAGGTTGGCAAACAGGAAGGTCATTTGCTCTTGGTGCTTATGGACAAAGGGCTGGGCAAGACACTGGAGCTATCAGCTTTTTCGACAATGGTCACCTGAGAAGGTAAAAACTCTGTCTTGAGCATATGCATATTGAGAAGCTGAATGGTTTTGTGAACATGAGCACATTGAGACCTCAGTTGTCCTCTCTCAGACACAGTAAGGAAATGGACACAGGACTCTGCACATGGCTGGATTCATAGTCTGACTGCCTGGGGACCCTGACCTTGAGCCAGATATGTGCATGTCTCAGTTTTGTTTCATTACCTGCTGATGAGGGAGAGCTCATGGGCCCTGCAGGACCATCATGAGGTTGTGATGCAGAATGTAAATGCTGAGCCCAATGTTGGTCCTCATCAGCCTCCCTAGATGGCTAGTTACCCCACCCTCTGAAGTGCAGTGGGCAGCCTGTGCACATGGTCTGAGCACTGTTCCTGGAACATTTTCTGACAGGTGTGTGTTCTGGGTACAGCGCTGACATGGAGGCATGTGGACAGCCACACAGGTTTAGAGGGCATAGAACAAGTTTTCAGGGGGCGCCTCCGCAGAGTCTATATCCTGGGGTGGGGAAAGACAGACATGAAGGCTTAATGCCCACAAGACCGGACTGAGGGGATGTGACAGCACAAGTGGGGAGGCCACTGGGCTGCTTCTTGCTGAGGCACCTCTGGGAAGGTAGCAACTAAGTGAATGAAGACCTCAGACTTGAGGACTGATCTGGTGCAGTCAGTTGGGGAGCTGCAGCAGAAATCCAGCAACCACCCAAGACGCGCACTAGATTGGCCTGAAGGACAGGGAAAGGCTGGAGAAATGGCAGCAGAGTAAGTGGGGTTGTGGGTATGTTGAATGTGTGAATGTGTGCTGTGTGCATGTCTGTTCAGGAGTGTGGTGTGTAAGGGTATGCATAGGCATGTGTGGGCATGCACGTGCATGGTGCAGTGTGTGTATATGTATGTTGAGTGTATGATGTGTGTGAGATTGAAATGCACACACGCACATTTGCATGTGTGTATATGCACAAACATACGTGTGTATGTATACACACATGAGTGTTCAGGGCACGTTGAATGTGTGTGTGTGCAGTGCGTATACACGTGCATATGGCGTGTGTGTGCATGCTGAGTGTGCACATGAGGCTATATATCAATATATGGCTATGTGTGT
>NW_023605286.1:0-25795 GCF_014898055.3 Talpa occidentalis
CTGGGGCTTGGGTTGATTTTGCTTTGGGCTGTAATGACTGGTGGTGCAGTGACAGTAGGTGAGCAAACGTCTCTGCCCGTTCCTGCTGTCCCTGCTATTGGTGAACACCCCGGGGTGGGGGTGGGTCCTCCTGTCATTCTGAGTTCCCTTTTCCCAAGAATCACCTTCCTGTCTTCCCTCCTGGCTGCATCATTTATGTTTGCCCCAACAGTGCGCAAGGGAGCCAGGTCCCAATTTTTGCCAGTACTTGTTCTTTTCTTTCTTTTTAAATCATTGCAATCCCAGCGGATGTAAAATCTCATCTCTTGTACTTCTGATTCATTTTTCCTTTGTGACTGATCGTATTGAGAACTTTCATGTTTTAGGACCCGCTTGGGTATGTGATTTGCAGAGCTGTGTATTCCAGTCCTTTACTCATGGCTGCACATTTCCATTTTGAACAGGGTCAAAAACGCGAGGGGATTGTAATGTCCGATTTCGTCATACGGTCCTTTTATGGCATCCTGAGCCCACTCCTGCTGGGAGGTCCCGTGAGTTTCTGTGCGCAGAAATGAGCCATCCACCTTCTCTCTGCTGTTGTTTTATTTCTCGTATTAGTGTTTTAATCAATGAGCCTGTAAATAAATGCATTTTTGTTTTCCTAGAACTGGGATGTGCCGGGTTACCTTGCGAGAGTTGCTGTCAGTGCAGCAGGCTCATCGTGTCCTGGATGCTGTTGTGTCTTTGCATTTGTTTAATTCATTGTTTAACCCTCCGGGTTTCTTTATTCCAGCGAGTCTCTGCCCTTGGTTCCGCTACATGCATTGCTTACTGTTTTGTCATTTCACTGGCAGCGTACAGGAGCTCCTGTGTGTGTGAACACGGGTGTGTGTTATAGTCTGCTCACTGGGTTTTCCTTTCCAGAGTCGCTTTACTGTGGCTTTCATTAGTTTTCCAAGAATGAATTATAACTAGTTAGGACCATTTTTATGTATGTTGTCTTTTTGTTGTTGTTGTTGTTACGTAGCGTCACCCAAACCCATTGTGATTAGGGGACACTGAGCGTCTTTGTTAGTCCTTCTCTCACTGGGAATGTTGATGTCGCCTGTGGCTGTCAAGGACTTGTTTTGTGTTGAGGAATAATCCTCTGAATCCTTTTTTAGCTAATATAAATGGAAATTTATTTTAATGGGTTCCTATTCTATATGTATGTGGAGGTGCACAGGATTTACTACACAGGAAAGGAAATGATGGAATAAATTTACGGATTTCTTAAGATGTTTGTTTTCTTATACCGTGTGTCTTATTTTTCAAAACTCTTTCATTGCTATGATCTATTTTTTTCTCCAAAAGAAATATTCATCTCTTCTAGTTGTTTTTCCTCTTCTTTCGATACCTTTTGTTCTGGTCACCGTGTTCTCCCCTACGGTGATGAAAACTATCAATAATATCCTGGAGATTCCCAAATTCTTTCTTTTCTTTAATATTTATTTTATGTATGCATATAAACGCTCGGGTGTAGGCCACAGGTGCAGGGGGTGAGAGGATTCACCAGAGACAGAGCGGGGAACAGAACAGGCAGACTGACTGAAATACACTGCTGAGGGGAGCAGTGGGGAGATAGGAGATATCTGCTGCGCCTTGTGGATAGCTCCCTGGTTGGGGATCGAATTTGTGCTGCAGCAGCTGCCGATAGCTTCATAGTGCTGAGACTTAAACTCTTGTGCCACCAGGGAGGCCCTGATTCCCAAATTTCTGTTTTCAACTTATACTTCCTGATCTATCAGACACATGTCCAGTTGCGTGTGGAATTCCAGTGTCTACCAGCCTGTCATGCGGACAGCATATTAGGAAAACATTCCTCGTACCTCAGCCACCAAGTTATTACCAAGTTCTCCTCCCCTTTGTCCTTCCATTTTAGAAGTGATGACCTGTTCTGTCTTCTTCTGACTCTGTCAGCTGAACATCTTTTCTTAAAATTTTATTTTATATATATTTTACATCATTTTTTATTTCTGCACAAGTTATGCATTTTCATCTTGGTTATAGTCCCCATACATCCCACCCTCCTTATTTTAACCCTAATCCCTCCACCCCCCATAGTGCATCTCTGGTTTATACTTGCTTGTAGTTGAACATCTCTTACCTTTGCTTTTTCCCACCTCATTGCTTGAACATCCTGGTTTCGGGTTCAGTTTTTGTTTACTGTGAGTTGGAGATACCAGGCTTTGAGGTCACGGGAGTAAAATATTGGCACAAAGTTGCACATGTTTTTCATTTGTTATGAAGCTCCTTTAGCACATGATTCCGGGTGTATGTCTGTTACACCTGCCAGCCAGGCTATCAGCTCCTCAAGGAGCCAATTTTATTCATCCTTTTATTCTTAGAACCATAGACACTTCCAAATATATAAGGTAAGCTATAGTTCTACTTGTAGGACCAAAGGGGTGAATGTAGAGGCGAGGCTCTTTCAACTGCGAATTCTATACAGGACCGAAGACCCACAAAATAAGATGTGTTTGCACTTGCTCTGTCTGACCCAGGCTGCCGGCCCTGAGATGAGAAATGTTCCCTCAGAAGGGACGGTGTCATTTGAAGATGTGGCTGTGAACTTCACGTGGCAGGAGTGGCGGTACCTGAGTGAAGCTCAGAGGACCCTGTACCGGGATGTGATGCTGGAGACCTGCAATCACCTGGTGTCCCTAGGTGAGGAAGCTCCAGTGTAACACTCTAGTGCAATGCTGTCTTCTGCACTGATAAGTGTGCACTTGCTTATGAAACTGAGTGTTGGTGAGGTTGAACATGGCAGGCAGTGTACATTGTGGGTGTTTTGGTTTTCGTTTGGAAAGATTCAGATTGGCCTCTTTTGCACAGCTCTTCACACTGCATTTGTTAGTTTTCAAAGACTGAAGTAGAACTTGATCGAAGACCAACACTGTTTCTCATCACAGGGCACTGTGTTACCGATCCTGAGGAGAGCATCAGGTCGGAGCAGGGATTACAGCCGTGGACTGTGGACGATCCCCCAAACCAGGACCTCTCAGGTCAGTCAGTGCTTGCCAGGCCGGGAGGCTGAGAGGAGGCTGGGAGTGTGGCCAGTGATATTGGCCACACTGAGGTGCTTTTCCAGTGTCCAATCTTGGAGAGTGTGTCTGCATATATCAAACTGATTCTTTATTCAGTTTCCAAATATTACTCTCTTGTGAATTTTGTCCTGCTCTTTTAATAATGGTTGTCTATGTTCTTAAACCAGTATGCAGTCTCTGATACATGGGGATGATTCTGCAGTAATCACATATCTCTATTCTCTCTCTTAGTGTATTGTCATAGACTGTTTTCTTTAGGTTCCTGTTGAGGAATTTTTTTATTCTTTCTGTATGATTATGGGAAGTTTAGCCAGTGGTAAATGTTCTGAGAGGGAGAGCAACAGTACTCACAGAAATGATCTTTACATTCTGAAGTTATATACTCTGTGAGGAAAGAATATGTAATAAATACATTTATTAATAGAGAGGTAAAGCCACAGAGGATGTTTGACCAGCATGAGTGAAACAAAGTGGAGGATGTTGTTTTTGTGTGTGCTCCATACGCATCATTATAGAGATTAATTATTTTCTTTCAGAGCTCAGGTGAGGTGAATGGGTTGCACTGACATGTCATATCTATAGTTCCCTCTGCAGTCTGGGATAGAGGCTATGTATTGCTATTGGAGATGTCACTGAGCAGGTGACTAACTCAAAAGGGATAGAGAGGCGTTGACTGGAGAGTTATTTAGAACATGAGTAGTGTTTCAGGGGCAAGCCTTGTGACCACCCTCATAGTAATTGTGAGGCTGAGGAGGACCCAGAATTGTTCAGCATTGGAAGGGATGTTCTGTGACATGGGAGGGGGAACCTGAGGTGGTGGTTTCTAAAGCCATGGCACCAAGAGTTTCAGGTTGGGGGCTCATACCTTGAGGAGCAGTGTGACCTGTGCAATTCCACCTTCTCGTGGGAATCGTTGGGAGGAAAGTAAAGGAATCGACGACAGTGTGATGTAGCTGAGAGTCACACACGACATAGAAACTGGAGCTGCTATGAACAAAGCAGAAACACAGGTTTCAGGGAGTGCGTTGAGAACACCAGGGTGTTGCTCTCAGAAGGATGTGAGAAAAGACTTTAACGCTGATAGCACAGGATGGATGCAGAACTTTTTTCCTATCGCTTAGCAGGAATGTGGGACACAATGATGAGGTGGAGTTTGCTGCATGTATTAGGATTCTGAGCCTTATGTGATATGATATTTAAATATGAACTGACTGGTCTCTTCCGTGGAGGGAAGCACATGCCTCTGAGAACCTCTGCAGGTGACTGTGACCGTGGCCCGGGCCAGAGTCGAAAGAAAAACTAAGGAAATGGAGAAGCAGAGTGCTTGTGTCTCAGCAGGCCTCTTGCTTAAAGTGCCTGGGCAATGACTGGGTCTCTCAGTCCACAGGTTTCTGGGAAAGTCATGGCCTCTGCAGGGCTTGGTAATTCAGAAAGTACCCTCAAGAGTTGCACAGGGTCAGTCTAAGAAAGAAAGTGTGTAGGATCTATGTTGGGTGAAATGCTTCTGGTTGAAATCGACAACTCTAGTTAAAAGACTATATTTACCAAATATTTATGATTTTATAAAACCATTGTGAAATTAGATTTACTGCTTTGTTATCCTGGTTTGGCATTAGAAAATCTGTTAATTGGGGCCTCCCTGGAGGCCTAGGGATTAAGTCTCTTAGCTCTCACTATTATGGCCTGAGTTTGATCCACAGTGAAGGATTTCACCGACTTTGGCACAACAAATCTCTCCCTTCTCACCCACTGCTCCCCTCAACAGTGTATTTCAGTCAGTCCGCCTGTTCTGGTCAACACACTCCCCTACAGCACGCTCCCCTACAGCACCCCCACTCCTGCACCTCTGGCCTACACCCCAGATCTCCTATGCTAAAGTAAAAAATACCAAAAAATCTATTCTGCCCATAATTTACTATGGGCAAAAAGCATGAATCAGAAAATCAATACCTGTAAATTATGTTGTAATATAGGAACTTTCGTGCCGCTTAGTAGTATTCACTCAGAATGCTTACTTTTTAGAGACATGGTCATTTTTATCTCACTTTAGATGTCCATACTGTGGATCACCTGACTCAGGACAGCCCTGCAAATCAGGGCAGACATGTGTGGCAAGTTCTTACCACCAGCAGCAAAATACCATCCAACGAGAGAACTGACTTAATGGAAAAAAGCAATTTGCACTCAATTCATTGTTTGAACCATAGTATCAAAAATGAAAACAATTCAGCAATGATGCCTGAGAACTTTACTATACATAGGACCATGATGATCCCTGGTGAGCCTCATGAAGGGCATGCTGGAGAGAACGAGGAGGTCTTTAGTAGAATGAGGGAACCCATCAAGTATCCTGAGCACCTTAGTCACCAGGTGATTCAGAACTTTCAACAGCCTTTTGAATTTCGTGAACAAGGAAAAGTCGTGAGTGAAGAAACAGTATTTACACCTAGAGGAGCCCTTCTGGAAGGGATTGTCCGTAAATGCAATGAGTGCAGGGACACCCGTGATGAGGTACCTTTCGTTGTCCGAGACAGAACCCAAGGAGGACAGACTCGCTGCAGTTGTAATGAAAAGGGGAGAGCTGCGGAGATGACTCCAGTGCATTTGAATCCTCCTAGGTATGTTGAACATGAGCAGCAGAAATGTTGTGAAAGTGGGGCCAGTCTCAGAAACACATTTCACACCTATCCGCGTGAGAGTACCCAGTTAGGAAAGAATAATTTGGGATATAAGAGATATGGTGAAGCGGCCTCTAAAACCTCTGTTCTGACTGAACATCAGAAAACACAAGCAGACGATCAACCTGATGAGTGTGGGGGCACCGCTGAGATTTCCTTACAGAGGGGATACCAGAGAAATCTCACTGCAGTGAAGTTGTTTGGCTCTAACGATTATGTGAAAACTTACTCATGGAAGACTGCCCTCACTTTACATCCACAGTCTCAAACGGGAGTGAAGCGCTACCCGTGTCAGGTGTGTAAGAAAACTTTCAGGCGGAAACCTGCTTTTAGTGTCCATCAGAGAACTCATACAAGGGAGAAATCCTATGAATGTCAGGTGTGCAGGAAAGTGTTCTCCCGTAAGTCAGTTCTTGTTCTACATGAGAGGACTCACACTGGAGAGAAATGCTATGAATGTGAAGGGTGTGGGAAAGCTTTTTCCAGGAAGTCTCACCTTACTGAGCATCAGAGAATTCACACTGGAGAGAAGCCTTACGAATGTCAAGAGTGTAGGAAGACTTTCCTCTGGAAATCGTCCCTCCGTAAACATCAGAGAATTCACACTGGAGAGAAGCCCTATGATTGTGAAGGGTGTGGGAAAGCTTTTTCTAGTAAGTCATCCTCAGTCTTTTTCCATCCTCAGAGCAAGACACACAGTGGAGAGAAGCCTTATGAATGTCAAGAGTGTAGTAAGACTTTCCGATGGAAATCATCCCTCAGTCAACATCAGAGAAGTCACACTGGAGAGAAACCCTATGATTGTGAAGAGTGTGGGAAAGCTTTTTCCAGTAAGTGTTACCTCAGTGAGCATCAGAGAATTCACACTGGAGAGAAGCCTTATGAATGTCAAGAGTGTAGGAAGACTTTCCAGTGGAAATCATCCCTCAGTAAACATCAGAGAATTCACACTGGAGAGAAACCCTGTGATTGTGAAGGGTGTGGGAAAGCTTTTTCCCGTAAGTCACACCTCATTAGACATCAGAGAATTCACACTGGAGAGAAACCCTATGATTGTGAAGGGTGTGGGAAAGCTTTTTCCTGTAAGTCACACCTCATTACACATCAGAGAATTCATAGTGGAGAGAAATCCTATGAGTGTGAAGAATGTGGGAAGGCTTTCCGCCAGAAATCATCCCTCAGTAAACATCAGAGAAGTCACAGTGGAGAGAAGCCTTATGAGTGTCAAGAGTGTGGGAAAACTTTTTCCAGTAAGCAAGCTCTCACTGGACATCAGAGATGTCACTGGACAAAATCCCTATGATTGTGAAGAGTGTGGAAAACTTTTCAGGAAGTCAGCCCTCACTAGGCATGACAAACTCCACACTGGAGGTGAAATGCTTTGAATGTCAAGAGTGTGCAGGCATGCCTCCCCTGGAGGGAAATGGTTGAATGTCAGTGTGTGAAGCTTCCCCTGGACTTTGTGGTGGGAGTTTGATTCCCTGGCCGGCCAGGAGCAGCCCCATGGTGCGGCAGACCTCTCCATTCTGGCCCACTGCATGTATTTCAGCAGTGTATTTCGGTCAGTCTGCCTGTACTGTTCCCCGCTCTGTCTCTGCTGCATCCTCTTACCCTCCCACACATCTGGCCTGTACCCTGGTTCTTGTATGCTTGAATAAATAAAAATCTTTTAAAAAATACTCAAACGTAGGAGCTCAAACCACATCATGCAGCTGAGAGCAATGGGAACTGACATACAGTTTCACTCCTAATTGCGTGGAGTTACCTGGTTCACTCTGTTCTCCCGAATTCATGCAGTGATGATGTCACTGTTTCTGTTGCCATTGCCTCTAGTATCCTCTTAAGTTCCTGGGCGATGCTATGCCTGTCCACAGCAGCTGTCTGTCTACATGGCACACTGCATGTTGCGTGGGTAAGTGATCTTTCTGTGTTTTCTAACTTAGTCGTCACATTCTGTCCAGTACTCTAAGTCTCTGTGGTGCCCCCCGATGCTGGAATTGCTCACCACCAAAATGTCCTCCTCTAGAAGGAAACATTGAACTGTGTGCTATTGGCTATAGGTTGAGGTCTGCAGATGTCTTTACCTACCTTTTATGATGAAGGCTATTCGGGGCCTCCCTGGTGGCCTCGGGGTTAAGTCTCAGCGCTTTTGCCTGCTCTGGCCAGGGTTTCAGCCCCAGCTAGGGAGCCGCCCCACATATGGCCGCAGCAGGCCTCTCCTGTGTCACCCGCTGCTCCTGTTAGCCAGGTATTTCAGTGGTTCTGCCTGTTTGTCACCACACTCAGTATCTGGTGAATCCTAACACCCCCTAACCTCTGGTCTACACCCCAGTTCTACAAAATAAGGGAATTTTGTTGGAAGATTAATTCTGCATACAAGATCTGGGGTGCAAGCTGGAGGTATGAGGGTGTGAGAGGATTCTCCACAGAGAGAGTGGGGTGCACAACAGGCGGATCTACTGAAATCCACTGCTGAGGGGGGCAGTAGGGACACAGGATAGGTCTACTGTGCCCGTGGGTCACCTCCCTGGCCAGGGATCGAACTCATGTCTGCAGTACTGAGAACAGCTTCATAGTGGTGAGACTTTACCCCTGCACCAACTGAGGCCCCTGAAATGTTTTTAAAGGAAAGGATTCTTGACTGTTAAAATTTTTTGTATTAAATTATTGTTCATCTTTGTGCAATATTGGATTACTCCCCTTCTGTATAATTCTTGCAAATGTCCTGTCCGCACCGCCCCTGTGACCCGTCACCCCAGGCCCTGGTGCTCCTCCTCCCCTCCTGGCCCCTCTTCTGCCCCATCCCCTGCTGGCGTCTCAGCTCTGTCATCTGCCTGCTAGTTTTGTCTTTTTCCCCTGACCCTTTCTTCATTCCCCTGTATTCCTCCTGGAGGTGATGATGTAATCCAGGTCTTTTTCCTTCACTCTTTGTTCAGAACATAACCCCTTCCGCCGTTGCTGGCTGTGTCCTGAATGTGGTCTTTGTCTGAGTCAGTTCATAGCTTGGGGTGAGTGGTCGGTGTGGAAGGTGGTGGCCGAGGAAGTCCTTGATGTAATTCTCTCTACCACTCCCCCCTCAGCGGCCCTGGGCACCTTCTGGTGTGTTTCTTTGGTGCCATGGTGATGCCGAGCGGAGAGTTTGTGCAGCAGGCCCGGAGTCTGAGGCCTCGGGTGTGCTCTTCCTCATTTCTTGTCTTTGGTGCGAAAGTACTTCCAAGTGGAGCCCAGAGTTCCAGAAGAGCCAGACATTTACTCACAGGAGTAAGGACAAGAAAGCTCCCTGTGCAGAACGGTCCCGAGGGGTGGCCGCTGGGGCCGAGAAGCAGGGGCTCCCACGGCTGTGGCGGTCAGGGAGCGGGTGCTGGTCGTGGAGGTCTCTGTGGCGTTTCTCTTGCTGAGGGGCTTGGCCTGAGGCCTCTCCCGAGGCTCCGAGGCCCGCTGTTTGCCCCCGTTACTCGCCTGCATGTCCACACCTAGCCTCGGTCTGTGGATTTGCAGTCGTGCCCTGTGTGGGCTCCGTGGCATCCTCTCCCCAGGGCTGGGCTCGGGGCCTGTCCATCGGGTATTGTTTCTCTGATCATGGATTTGGGACTTGGGCGCCTGCTCCTCCCTGCCCGTGCCCTCTACACAGCTTCCTCAGTCAGGAACATCTCTACGGCCAGAGTCCCCGTCCTGTGTTTCCAGGTCGGTGACTGACGCGGTTTCTCTACCCTGAGAGCATCTTCCCTGATTCAGGGGGAGGTACATTGGTCCCTTCAAACTCCACCTGGAGTTTCGGGCCCACGGGCCATATTCCTCAACACACTGTGGGAGGTCGCTGAGGTTTTCACCCCTAGGCCGCAGGCCGCTTTCCACGATGCTGCAGGCTCCTACGTGTCCTTGAGTGCCCATTAAAGATGGCATTGGGCCCCTCAGCCTTCACCTCAGACCTGGTCCAAAGAGGCCTGCAGGGTTTGCTAAGACAACACTCCTCTGCTAGTGCCACGTTCCCTGGAAGTTTCTGTTGCTGTGACGTGACCCATGTGGGCTGTTGCAGCAAGGGTCACTCTCTGCTCTGAAGGTGAGGGGTTCAGGGGACTCGTGTCATGTCCCCCTACAGGTGTGTTGGGGCATCCAGGGGTGTGGTGGGTGAGGCCTCTGTGGATGGGTGGGCGGCCCAGGTGGGTGGTGATGCTGTCAGCGGTGGCCCAGGAGAGGCCTCCACCGTGCTCCGTGGGGACCTTGCTCAGCTCAGCCGCATCCCGGGGTCAGGACGCGCAGCATCAGCACAGCCCAGAGACACTGTCTACGTGCCAGCGGCGAGGACACTACAGGAGCCTTGATCTCCAGGGACAGGTTGTGTACCAGGGCAGGGGAGCAATCCCCAGAGACGAGTGGGGAGCAGAACAGGCAGATCCATTGAAATCCACTGCTGAGGGGAGCTGCGGGGAGACAAGAGAGGTGCTGCGCCCTGTGGGTCAGCTCCCTGGCTGGGGATGGAGTTCTTGCTGCAGTGGCTGTGGACAGCTTCACGGTCTGAGACTTACGGAGCAGGGAGGCTATGGGTCCATTCTTGTGTGGGGCGCTTATCCTTTGGATATGGGCACAAGATGTGTGTGCTACTTGCAGGTCTGTGCCATCTCCCTTGGTCGCCCCCACCCCTAAGTTCATCCCCTGGATGAAAGGGAGTGTACCCATAAGATACCGAGGTGGATGGCCGGTCTTGGGCTGCGAGGTTCTCTTTCTCTGGAGAAGCAGAACTGCTCGGGAAGAACATGTTCGTCTTGGTAATGTAGCCAGGCTAGAAGACAAAGAATAGTTTGACTTTGTTAACAGTTAACCCTTTGCACTCTGAACCATTCTGGACATTGTCTAACAGCTACTCGACACTACTTTGTGGCGGAAACGTGCATTTACAGACCCTCGTATTATTTAGTATAATTTTGGAACCAAGTAACGTATTATAATGATATTGGACTTATATGAATTGGGTGACATCGAGGAATGTATATTTGCAAAAAAAAACAATATTTTATTGTTTATAATTTTGTACAGTATGATAAGTTTTGTAACACTCCCCAATATGCATTGCAGGGTGATTAGTGGAGCTCATCTTTACTACTACTTGTGTCATGAGACTTATTCGTGGTTGGACGCTTTGCCATTGTTCTAATAAAAAATATAAACAAATGCATGGGTTGAAAGTTTCTAATTGTTATTACTAACTGACAAGATGATATTTACCAAAATAGCTTTCACCAAACAATTTATTCACTAAGAAAAGAATCAACTTTCTGATTTTCTCCTCGTTAGATCTATGTGCACTGCTCGAAGCTTCAAACCAAAATGAGCTCAGCTTTGAAAATCTTTTCCTCCAGATGTGGACTTGTTTATTTGTAATTATATATCTCACTACACAGTGTGCACTATGTTTGAAAACCGACCTTTCTTCTACAAACTCCCCTTATAGCTCTTTTCAAGTGGCGTCGCCAAGTGCTCAGACCGTCGTGAGCACGCATCTCACATTCTCGTCCGACACAAAACCCGCTGACATTTCTTGTATATATCTTGGTAATTTTACGATATTTTGATTTAATTTCTTGTGCCTTTTCAAGATAAATCTTCAAGGGAAACATGCATGTCTCAAAAAGTTGCGTTGAAATATCTCAATTCCCTGTAATCACTAATAAATTGCAATGTCCCCTGAGAGGGGACATCCGAGTGATATGCTAGAATTCCGATGTCCCCTGAGAGGGGACAGCGGAGTGCAAAGGGTTAAGCAATGAGCAGCAGGAACACAGGTCTATTTTGGGGATGTATGTAAGCCTTTGGGACACCCTGGATTCAGAAATAAGAGTTATACGACAGAGTGAGTGTATGTAATGCCACCAAACTCTGCACTGAAAAACATATGCCTTCCTAAGTACAAATAATGAACTAGAAGAGGAAATTAACAAAGCCATCCCACCTACAATTGCACACGCAAAAAAATTAACTGGGAATAAATTTAACAGAGGTGGTGAAAGACTTTTACAAGGAAAACTATCAAACATTGTGGAAAAAATAATAGAAAGCGTAGAGAAATGGAAAGAAAGACCCAGCTCATGGGGTAGAAGAATCAACATTGTCCAAAGGGCCATCCAACCCAAAGCCCCTTCTAGATTCACTGCAACCCCAATAAATATCCCGAAGGCATTATTCAGAGGAATAGAACAAAGATTACTGAGGTTCATATGGAAACACAACAGACCCCAAATAACCAAAGCTTTCCTGATTAAAAGTGGAGGGAAATGAAGGAGTCACACTTCTGACCTCAAACTAACGGTAAGGGGCCTCCCTGGTGGCCCAGGGGTTAAACACAGTGCTCTCAAACTACTGCCAGCCACTGTGCACAAGTTGGATCCCCAGCCGGCCAGGGAGCTGACTGCCATGTGCCTCAGACCTCTCCTGACTGGCCTGCTGCACCCCTCAGCAGTGTATTTTGTCAGCCGGCCTGGTCTGTTCCCTGCTCTGTCTCTGGTGAATCCTCTCAACCCCGGCATCTACGGTCTGTACCCCAGCTCTTGTGTGCATAAATAAATAAATCTTAAATATCCGTTAAACGAGTATTTTGGAAAGCCAAATAATTGAGCTAGAGTTACCTTATCAAATCCTTAGTTATAAATTAATGTGACTTGTGATATCATTTTGAAGAGTACTACTCATAAGTATGTGTAGATTCATGAAACAAATCTGTAAAAACTTGGATGTGTGCAAGAATATGTGGAACATCCTGAGAGACAGAAAATACATCCCGAGAGCAGGCCAGGAGGAGATACTCACCTCACAAGCAGGGATGAGCATCAAGCATTCTCGGGCAGGGAGAGGCCGCGTTGTTTCCAGCTCGTGTCATGAGACATTCCTGGGCTTGGCTGCGGTGACTGACATGTCGGCCAAGGTGAGGTGAAGTGTGGACTCTCTCTCAGTCCTGAGGAGAGAGTGATCGCGACTGTCCTCCTGCGGAGAGCTGGGGTGGAGGACGCAGACGCTGCTTGGAGCGCCGTCTCGCCGTGACTCTGTGCACCCTGCTTGGCGGCCTTTCTGGGTGAGCTGAGGAAACGGTGTGAAGGACACGTGAAGTCTGTGAAAAGGCTGAGTAACCTAGGAATGTTTTCCCTCTGGGGCGGGCCCTGTGCTTGCTCCGACTGCTCCCAGCCCTCCAGGGAAGCCCTCTGGGAAGCCAGAGCCGCCGCCTCCAGGGGCCTGAGTCCCGAACTCGGGGGTTGCGGGGGTGGTTCCTGGGCCAGGCGGAGTCAGGCTGAGGAGGCGAGGCGGCCCATAACCTGTGGTGCCGGGATCGGCCCTTGGTGGGTGGATTCCTCCATCGGGTGCGGATGTCCTCAAGGCGCTCACGGGGGATTCTCTCTACAGCAACCGGCGAGGCCCGTGGAGGAAACGGGGTGACGAGAAGCCACGGGCGGCAGTGGGTGGGGGAACCTGCACCCGCCAGGGCAGAGGCGGCGGTGGCACCGTCGCCTGCAGGGGCTCGTGCCATCGCGGGGCGCTCCACGGGGGGACGGACCGTCCCGGGTCCCCTGTGGGACCGTCCCCCCTGCGCTCCCCCATGACCCGTGTGTCCTCCCCGCCCTGCGACAGTCTACGCGCCTCGGGAGCGTCAGTCCATCCCAGGCACGTCCTCCCCGCGCGCCGGGGTCCGAGCTGGCGGTGCCTCCTCCGGGTTATCAATCCTCCCTCGACTCTCCCGGGCGCTGCTCCTTCGGTTCCGCTGGACACGGGGTATACCGAGGGGTCGTGCGGGCGGCTGTCGTCAGAGTGTACAGAGATGAGTGCGTGCGGGCGTGGTTCTGTGTCTGTCACTCACCTCCTTCGTCTTCTGGGGGGCGTGACGTCAAAATTGGGAATTTAAAAAGTCCTGTGTTACAGGAGGTGGGTGGAGCGCAAAGCCCCCAGAATATCCGCTCCATAAAGGGTCTGCATCTGCTGCATCAAAAAAAGCATAAAAAGGGGCCTCCCCAGTGGTGCAGCAGTTGAGCGCTGGCTTGCGAAGCTGCCCGCGGTCTCTGTGGTGCCGGTTCGATCCCCGGCTGCTCCCCGGCCACCAGAGGAGGGTCCCGCATGGCGTGCAGACCCCTCCTGCCGCCCACTGCTCCCCTCAGCAGTGTACTTCGCTCCTTCTGCCTGCTCTGCTCCCTGCTCTGGCTCTGGTGAATTCTCCCACCCTCCCGCGCTTCTGACTGTACCCAGTGTTTGTATAAATAAATAAATAAATAATCTTTAAAAAACATAAATTTAAAACAATCTGGCCAAGCGTCTTAAGGAAGGGATGGTTGCTGGAGCCCCATGGGCAGGAGGGGAGCGGCTGAGCTCTGCACAGTGGGACCAGCGCAGCTGCCCCTCTGGTGGCCCAGGCTGCGGCCACGGAAGCAACAGCATTTTGCTGCCCCCAGGCCCTGCGTGCAGAGCCCCTCAAGCCTCTCAGTGCCACAGAATGTGTCCAGGTCAGTCGGCTCCTCAGGAAGGCTGTGAAACATAAACTGGACAGTCGACAGAGTCATAGGTCAAGGAGCTTCCATTTTTCCTTGTTTAAGGAGAATGATTCTAACAGTGAAACCGAGTTGTTGTTTAGAGCCAAGTGGAGTTTCGGGTTCATAAGAGCATCCAGAAGTTTCTGATGACAGTAATTATTGGCAGTTTTCTCTATGGAGAGCAGTCATCTCAGCTTGGGAAAAATTTACATTTTGGGCAGATCGGTTCCTGGGAGATGATACTTAGAAGGACAGCACGGGATGCACCGATAAAGGAAAAGATATTTCATGTGGTGTCCAGGATGCCGTCGTTATTCAAGACACCATTTCCATCGCTCACAGTAAAGGACCCCAGGTGCTATAACGTGGAACCTGGAACACCAGGTGCTTCAGCCTCTAAACTCCCTCTGTCTCTCATGGGGGTGCCTGTCTGGCTGGGGGCATCTACGTGATCATTTGGGACCTCTGGCTCCTCAGGTGTTGATTCCGTCCTCCTGCGTGTCTGTGGAGTCCTCTGGCTGCAGCCAAAGGAG
This sequence comes from Talpa occidentalis, assembly GCF_014898055.3. Taxonomy (NCBI): domain Eukaryota; kingdom Metazoa; phylum Chordata; class Mammalia; order Eulipotyphla; family Talpidae; genus Talpa; species Talpa occidentalis. The sequence continues at coordinate 14,781 of NW_023605286.1, forward strand.
GGGTGGGGAAGGACACTGTGGGTGAGGTGGGGAGTTTTCACTAGCAGACCTCCCTCCTGCTCCTGCTCGGGTGGCTGCAGCTCCCGCAGGCACCACTGCGGTGGAGACCCGTGATGTGATCTCATTGTGGTGCGCAGAGACCGTGTGACTGCGAGCATGTGGCCGTTTTGCTCAATTCTTTGCTTCATTCCTGTGTTCACCCTTGAAAACTCAGGGGGTTTTAAGTATTTCCCTTATTTGTACTCCAGAGCCAATGCTGCGTATTGTTGAGAGTCTCAAGTAGTTAAATATTTTTTGTCTATAGCGACACTTCCTTGTGTCCTTGGTTCTCGTGAACCGGGTGCTCCCAGCCCTGGACACCTGGAGGGACATGTTGGCCATGGTACGGTGCGATACATCCCCTCACTCCTTCCTGAGAAAAGAATGAGATCGTGCCATCCTCCTGCAGAGAGTTGTGCATTTAGAATATGTGGACTGCTGGATACGGTCTTTCTTTTTTGGGGCGAATGACCTGAGGAGATGCTTTCCAATGCAGATGAAATCTTCGAGTGTGACAGTACTCACTAGCCATGTCTTGCAGTAACAAATCGCTGGAGATGATGTGTAAGTCCAACCGCGAGGACGGTTGGACAGAGGACAGTGGACCGTGTCCCTGGACTGCGCTGGGGCAGCTACAGGTGTACGGTGGAGCGTGCTGTGGAGAATGCGGGGCCCAGCAGGGGCCTCGGTCTACGCAGGGCAGGGAAGAGGCCGCCCCAGAGGCTGGGATACCATGAACGCGGGGCAGCCAGGGTGTGGGGTGTTGCTGGGGCGGGGTGCCAGGTGCACGGCGCCCAAGCCTGACGGCGCAGTGGGCCCACCTGTCTCTCCCGGGAGGGCCGGTCTGGCGCATCCGCGGTCCCCGCTGAGGAATCTCAAGCAGGTGCCCAGCTTGGGACAGACGCCTGTCGTTGTTTGAAAGGCTCCTGACACATCCATGGCCGTGTTCGGAGCAGACACGGGCCATCTCCTCCCTTCTTGGCGGAACTCCCTGATGGGCGGCCCCGCGGGAGGCGCCCAGGTGTGCAGGCCCCATGCACCTCCCGGGCCGCACCTGCGTGTTCCTGCCCACGCGACCCGCCCAAGCCCTGGAGTGAAGTCGGGGCCGGCAGGATCCAAGTTTCGGCGTGACCTGTCTCCTCGGGGCTGGGGCCTCTGCGGTCGCAGGAGGAGCAGGTGAGTGGGGGGGCGTGGGAACACCCCCGTGCACCTGCCCACGGAGAGGGGTCTCGAAGCCCAGGCATGGGGGCTGTGGGTGGGAACCGGGGGCTTGGCTTGCATCTTCTCGGGCCGGGAGGACCCTGGGGGTCTGTGCTCATTCCTAAGCGTTACCCTCCGTGACCTGCCTCCGTGGACCGGTCTCCCGGCGCGTCGTGGCGAGTGGGTGCACCTGGGGTGGGTGCACCGGGCCAGTCCTGCTCCCCACCCGCGTGTTCATCTCAGGAACGCACCTCAGGGTTTGGGGACCGTGCGGTGACATAATCCAGGGCCGTCGCCCCCTCCCCACCCACGTCTGGCTGGCAGGAGAGCACCCCGCCCCCACCGGGTCTGAATGGTGCCCCGAAGGAAGGGAAGCTGGTCTCTCCACCCCACCGTGTGCCCTGGGGACAGGTGATGAGGATCTAACCCGGGGCACCCAGCCTCTACCCTCCAGAGAGGACCTTCAGGAAGGAGGCCACAGGGCCTTGCCGGGGAGCAAGGGTCAGACACAGCTCTGTGAGGCTGTCCGCAGCCTCTGCTGCGTGAGTTCAGTCCTGGCCAGGAAGCTGCCCACAGGTCACCGCAGACCCCTCCTGTCTCCCCGCTGTTCCCTCAGCAGTGTTTCAGTAGATCCTCCTGTGCTGCTCCCACTCTCTCTGGTGAATCCTCTCACCCCCCACACCTCGGGCCTGTACCCCAGTTCTGGTATGTATAAATAAAAAATGAGGAGATAAACCCTCCACATGATTAGGTCACGAAGGGCGGGAGGCAAAGTCCCTATGTGCTCACACTTCTTTTCCACTAGTGTAAATGCAAACTTTTTTTGGAAGAAAGTGGATCAGGCGGTTTCCTGGGTGCAAATCTTCACTTTATTTTTTTTTTCAAAGATTATTTATACCAGACCGGGGTACAGGCCAGTTGTGTTGGAGGGTGAGAGGATCCCCCGGAGCCAGAGCAGGGAATAGAACTGGCAGTCTGACAAAATACACTGCTGAGGGGAGCAGCGGGCACAACAGGAGGGTTCTGCCGCACCTTGTGAGACCCTCGTAGGCCGGCCGGGATCGAACTGGCGCTGCAGAGGCTGTGGACAGCCTCAAGCGTGATGCTCAACAGTCTGTGCCACCAGGAGAGGCCCCAAAATCAGACTGTGGGTTCACAATGACCTGCGGCTCCCCTCTTGGCTTCCCTCTTGGCTCCCCATTGGCTAGTTGCTTTGGTAACTATCACATCAAAACCACATCTGATAGATTGAAAGTCTCCCAGTAATTTGAGCAGAGGCCATGCCAGGGACTGTATTGGTTCAGGTTGTCCTAAATTGCCTTCTGAGTGGAAACAAGTTTTTTTCTAGCTGGCCTACAAGACTGTGATTGAATAGGGAGGGAAACCAGTGATTCTATGCTTTTCATTTTTCTAAATTGTTGATAATGTAAGTTAGGATATTACTCGGATTTTCATTTTAGGTTTCTCCACTTAGCCATGATACTTGGGAGTTTTCTCCCACACGGCCTCTGAGCTCCATGTCTAAAACAAAAATTCTCATTTGAGGCTGGGGTAGATAGAAAGAAAATAGACTTTTAGAGAAGCATGAAAAATATTTTACTAAGTTTATTCCAGTTTTATCTGCTGCAACGCATGTAGTAAGTAGATGAAGAAATGGGAGGAATGAAGCCCCAGATAGTTGACTTTTTAATACAAAATTCATTGCGAGTGGGCCTGGGATACACCTTAGTGCTCCGTTGGTCCCAGTCTTACCACTTGCAAAGCCTTGATTGGGAGTCACAATAGGAAATGGTCATCTTAAGCCCTCGACGGCACTCTGCGGAAGGCTTTGTTTTAGCCCAGATGGACAGTAGCACTCTTGGGTGTCTGGGCACATCTACTGACTGACCTGGGACAAAGTCTTGGTGATAATCCGGTGCCTTTTGGCTTTAAGATTTAGCAAGGAACCTGTGGGATGGAGGCAGCACTTTCTGGTTTTCACATCTAGTTCTGCCGTTCCCTGGTTTACTTTCTGCCACGTGTGTCTGCTTCTAGTACTGAAAATGTGGCTGATGCCACTGGTTGCTTTCACAGGGATCCCAAATTCCAAATCCTGAAAGAGGGTGTAAGTCTAATGTTCTGGTATCCACTGGTGTCCAGTGTTTGGAAATGCACTGGGCTTATTTGGAAAGTTTGGATTCTCTGAGCTTTCTTCTGGAGAGTCTGCAGTCACTGTCAGTTTCTCCACGATGGGAGAGGTGTTGCAGAGTCCAGCCACATTCCTTGGTCTGCCTGGCCTTCATTACCCCTGTCAGGTGTATCTGGACACTTCAGGGGCAGCCTTGGCCCTCTCCAACTCAAGACAACTCCTCCCAAACACTTTCTCTGCAGAGAGCCATTGAGGAACCCCTGTGCGCCAACATTTCTTGATTTTTCTACTGTGTTGTAGATCTGTGACTTCATTCATCTGTAAACCACGCTCAGCGGTGGGTATTGCTGGTTCCATTTTATACATGAGGAAATTGAGACTTGAAGGAAGAGCAACTTGCCAAAAGTCCACAGCTATTAAGCAAAATGGACTCCAAAGCTTTTCCTCTCCATCAAACCAGTTTGCCTCCCTAGTAGAAGGACTTGTGACTCTGTACTTCTCCCGGGCAGGAAAGCACTCCCTGTGGACTCTGTATGGGGCTGCCCTCCTGCTCTGTGGAGCAGCTGTGATAAGTGCTCACTGCAACCTGCATGGGGCTCTCAGCACTTCTGTCAACACCCTCCTGTTGAGCAGGAAGCCACACTCACATTCCTCCAGAAGGATAGTGAGAGAGCTGCAAGTAGAAGTTGATTTTTCTTTCCCTTCCAAAACAGAAATATCGCTAAACTCCTTTAAAAATTGACTTCCTAGTTGATTTTGAGTGTAGGTGATTCAGCAAGCTTCAGACTTAGGATTTTCAAATGTCCTTGGCCGGTTATTACCAATGACTGTCAAATGTATTCTCGGTGTCTGGGTGTATCCCATGGGAAAATGCCTTTTCTCAGGGAGTGGAGCTTTTACAGTTCATTTGTGACTTCGATTTTAGCTGTATATTGAATTCATACCTTTATCCGCTTTTAACTATCTTGTCTCATAGTAGAAGCTGTTGAATGTGGTCTGTGCTCGTACATTAGGTTTCTGATGTGATTGTCTTTATTCTGGTGGGTTGGGCCGGGAAGGGGTCGCTTTAGCCATGGCCAGTGATATCCTGGGGAGAAAGTGAATCAAGTTGCCCTGGATTCTGTCCAGCATATTCAGTTCCTGCATTTTACATCCTAGGGAGGTGACATGATGGTCAAGGTTACACTTCTTAGTGGTACCACTTGTCACCCAGATTTCTAAGTCACACTGCACTCATACCAGGATTTGGGGCTCTCTGATAGGAAGAGGGAGGCTCAGAGGTGAAGTGACTGGGCTGAGGTCCTGGCTGATTGGTGTATGACTTGCAGCTAGAACTCAAACCTGCTAAGGACTGTAATGTAGCTAAATGAATGTTTAGCTACAGAATGTTTTTGTTGTATTGTAGCTAACTGAATGTTTTTAGAAACTCAATTATGTCTCGACTCTACCAAAAAAACTAGCGTTTAAACTTTCCCATTGTAATTGTAAGGTGAACAGTTCTCTCTGATTTGTCTTATAGTAGGGAGAGCAGGGACAGCAATTCAGATGTTTCCTTTTTGGATTTCCTGAGGCCAGCTCTCCTTAGGTTGCCCCCACCCCAATCCTAGATCCAGACCTAGGGCTCCACTGCCCGAGGACTCTGCTCTACCCACTGCCTCCTTTTTTCTACTGCAGAGGCTGTGGAAGTGGGAGCTCATTAAACAAAAAAGATCAAGAGTTCACCCTACGTTTGAGATTCCTTTTGAATCCAGGGTGGAGGGCAGAGAAAGAAAGGTGTGCTGCTCTACAATGTGGCTGCATTGGGCTGACCTCCCCCTGGGCAGGAAAGTGGACAGACAGGGAGTGCTCCCAATTTCAGGGGTGGCCCTCCTGAGTGGCTTCCAGCACTTCTTACAAGAACAGTGAAGACCTTCTGTGCAACTGCAACAGGCGATAGGCTCGGTGGCCTCACTGGATCTTTAGATGAAGCCAGGACTGTACTGAGTGACCCCAGTCAGTGAGCAGTGCAAAGCAGTGGCCTCAGAACCTTCCTCTTCCCCACATCCCAGTCTCTCTGTGCTGGAGTCCTGGACAGGGCACCGGAGCATCTGGCTCTCAGTCAGGTTACTAAAGTGTTGCACTGCTGAATACTCTTGATCTGCTGCACCCTTTCTGTTTACACAGCGAGCAGACTAATAGCAAGACTGTGCTATAGGTGATGGTTCTGCACTTAGCTAGGCTGTCAGGCAGGCCGGGCTCTGCCCCATGGTGGCCTGCTGCCACTGTGTTTCCCTTCCTGTGCAGGTCTCTGCTGTCCCTGAAGCATCACCGGGACACCTTGGTGTCCTTCTGAATGTAATGACTTACTTGTAACTCTAGTCAAATCCCAGGAAAAGAAACAAAAGCAGGGACCCGACCAACTCCTTAGACCCCTCTTTGTTGTTTAGGCAACCAAACATATTTAGAATTCTGCCCTGTGTGTAGCCCAGGGGAGGAAGAAATTTCTAGCAGTTATGGCTTTCTGTTTGCTGCCTGGTGCTTTCACAGAAATACTTCATTTTTTAAAACCAAAATTGCATTTGTTCAGTTGTATTTGTTGAGGATGTATTTATTGTGTTTTACAGACATGAGTAAATATATGTATGTATATATATATATATATATATATATATATATATATATATGTATGTAGAATACCAAACATATATAGTCAATGTCAAGGCATGTGTACTAGATATTTTGAAGTTATTTATCAAGGGGAAAGATGTGTGTTATAAAGTAAACAGAGTCTATATTTTATACATAATTTAGATAGCAAGAATAGCATACACATTATACACAATTTTGCTTTCCTCTTTTATTATTAAAGCAAAAAAAAAAAGGGATAGTGCGTGCAGCTGTTCCCAGGGTTGTGAAGGCCACACTGCTGTGGGGGGAGGGACTCCCTTGCCCTGGGGTGCGCTCTGTGCTGGGGCCCAGCCCCGCCCTCCCCACCAGCTGGCACTGCCTCACATGTGGCTTCCTGCTTTCCCCCATGGTCTGCATCCCTGGGGTGAAGGGTGAGAGTAACCAATAAAGATTGACCAACAGAAGCAATTCTGGCTCTTGTCCTGCTGGGTCGCCTCGGGGCTCTCCTTTAGGAGCTCGCATCTGGCGGGTTGTGGACTCTGAGGCAGAGATGTGAGTGAGTTGTTGGTGGTATTTAGCATGTGCGTGGGGTTGTTAGGGGGAAAAGGATGTCCTAAAGCTAATTCCATACAGTTTTTGTGGACTCTACCCCCACCCCAGGCCAAAGACACTGGGACTCCACATCCCATCACCACCTAAGGGAAGGTGGCTGGGACCTGAGGGTGGGGTTAAGCAGCCAGGTTGATATAAAGCCAGACACGTGGGCTTGGGGAGTTCCCCCATTTTGGCTCTCCGCCAGCTCGCAGCGTCCGGCCAGCTCTGAGAGTGACTTTGGGTTTCCAGGTCGGCAGATCGGGTAGGACGCATTAAAGACTTTATTTCCCTATTTTCTTCCTGTGTTGTATGTTTTCCTTATTTCCTTTTCCCTTGTAAATAAACCTTTTGATACCGGAATTGTCAGGCCTAGTCTCCCAGCCAGGAACGGATCCCAGGCTGCAGGGCAGCACTGAGTCCCAGCTGCTAGACCCCCACGGGTTGGTGTCTCACAAAGCCGCAGCAGGAACTTCGCAGACGCTCAGGCAAGCAAGCAAGAAGAGGCAGGTTTGTTTACAGAAAGAAAAAGTTTATTGAGGAGAAAAAGAGCAGAAATAAAGCGGACACCCAGGCCAGGAAACCAGGCCTGGGAGGGGCAAGGAAGCCAAAGTGGAGTTGTGTCTCAGGGAATATATACCTTTTTTCCCTAATTATTCTAAAGCTCCACCAGTCTCTTTGTGATTGGTTAGTTCTTGGCTGTCTCACTTAATTTGCTACTGAGTGGGGGATCTTCACATTCCTTATCTAACAGGTCTGTCTTTCCCCATTTGTTATGCTTATCGCTTTATCTTTATGGCCTAGTCCTCAGTGTGAGCATCTCTACACTTTATCACCTGAAGAAAACCAGGACCATAGTTAACATTGTCCGTGGTCCTGGGATGTCTGTTTTTCCAGTGGAATTGGTTACATTCCCTTGGTTGTCCTTATCTCTGAAGCCTCCCTAAATTCTTAGGAGGTCCCCTCCTGCACTGTCCCTAAAATTGCCTAATTCCTAGCTTGCCCTGTGTCTCATTCCCCCCTTTACAGTGGCACACCTAACTGCTGTTAGGACAAAGGACATCGGTCTGATCAATGAGTACTTCCTGCTGAAAGTGGGCAACGTGGGGAGACAGTCAGGGCTCCACAGCAGAGCGACGCTCTAAGGACCTCAAAAGAAGGACAGTGGAGGCTTCATAATTTGATGGTCTCCAGGCGAGAGATAACCTCTCTGAAGGTGATACCGGAATTGTCAGGCCTAGTCTCCCAGCCAGGATCGGATTTCAGGCTGCAGGGCAGCGCTGAGCCCCAGCCACTAGACCCCCCAGGGTTGGTGTCTCATGAAGCCTCAGCAGGAACTTCGCAGACGCTCAGGCAAGCAAGCGAGAAGCGCAGGTTTGTTTAGAAGAAAACGTTTATTGAGGAGAAAAAGAACAGAAATAAAGTGGGACTCCCAGGCCAGGGAACCAGGCCTGGGAGGGCCAAGGAAGCCAAAGTAGAGTCGTGTCTTAGGGAATATATACCTTTTTTCCCTCATTATTTTAAAGCTGCCCCAGTCTCTTTGTGATTGGTTAGTTCTCGGCTGTCTCACTTAATTTGCTACTGAGTGGGATCTTCACATTCCTTATCTAACAGCTTTTTTTTTTCCCCATTTGTTGCATCTTTAAATTTATGGCCCAGTCTTCTGGATGGGCATCCCTGCATTGAAGTTAAACAGCTGCCCTTCTAATGTGACCATAAATTAAACCACTCTCCATTTCTCCAATCTCCGCCTCCCTTTACCACCTGAAGGAAACCAGGACCAGCATTAACAATGTTGTGATTGGTCATGGCATGTTTGTTTTTCCTAATGGAATTGGTTATATTTCTTTGGTTGTCCTTATCTCTGAAGCCTCCCTAAATTCTTCAGAGGTCCCCTCCTGCGCTGTCCCTAAAACTGCCTAATAACCTAGCTTGCCCTGTCTCAAAGGCATTGAGGATGTAGAGCCCAAGCAAGGGGAAAATGGAAAAAAAATGTTAAGAGTGAGGAGGTTTAAGAGTAAGGAGGTCACAAACTCCTTTAACTTTAACCAACGGCAGGTCTAGGGTTCTGCGATTTTATATTGCCACTGAGACTAGAGATTTTAAGGAGCAATGTTGGGCTAGTGCCCTAAACACCTGGAGGTGCTGTAGCCAAAATGACAGAATTAGTGAGACCTAGGACTTCAGTACCATTTTATATTTAGTAGCAGCAGCTAGGAGAGCGAATAGTGGCTGTGGAGGGTGCTAGTTTGGAATTTAGTTACAGTTTTCCCCTAATAGAGGAAGTTAGGAAAACAAAACTAAAAATGTATAAACAAGTAGCCTTATAGTGAGCAAGGTAGCTGTGCTGTAAAGTGTCCTGGCTTAGACTGGCCATTTGTACTAGTGAGGGGACAATTGACCAGTAGGTCAGTCGAAAGAATTGGAGTAAGGCAGAGTAAGTGGCCCCTTAATTACAAACAGGTGACTTTTATGTCTGCCACTTTTAGGGTCACCCGAGACTTGTCCATATAAACAGTAAACAGGGAAGTCTGTGTCACCTCTGGGCTTCATCAGAGAAGATCTTCTCCTGCACCGGGTTCTTCATAGTCAGAGGCAGCTGACGGTCAAGCCTGTCCTCCCATCCTGGCCCGTGGTTTGGGCTGGCCCCTCCCTCTCTGGAGAGTGGGACACTCCCTTTTTTTTTTAGTGCCCTGTGCGATGGCAATGAAGGCAAGACCCTGGGGACAGCTTCTTGCAGCTGAGGTGTCCTGGTTGCAGACATTGGAAACAAGCTGGCAGTCCATTAAGAGGTTGAGGTCCCAAATGCCCTAGGGCACATGGGGCCTTGGGTGAGCCTGAGGTAGCAGGGTATTAACAATGGCAACTGCCATTTACTGGCCCTTCTCTTGCCTTCCTCCCTTTCTTTTAAGTCTAGTTAGTCCCCTCCATATTACTGTAGGCCTTGAAGGTCGTGTTTAAAAGTGCTAAAAGGATTTTAGGCCTTGACTTTTCTCTGGAGTTTGCACCTGATGTCAGAACAAGGATGACTAATGAAGGAGACTGAGACCGTTAAATTGTTTGACCTTTTTAGGGTCTAGATTAGTATACCTTTTATAGCCTCAGTAAATTTATTCTGAAATGACTGGCTTATTAGGTTTTAAGAAGTCTTATGTGTTTTAGAATAATTTTATTTGTTTACATTTATGTTGAAAAGGTGAAACAATTTTATGAGAATACAGTCTATGAGGTATCAATATACCCAAATTGACTCAGTTTGTTTTCACAACAAGAAACGTTTTTTTTTTATATCAAAATAACTAAAGCCTGGTGCCACACAGGTGCACAACTGACATTTAAGTTAACCAAAACATTTCATGGCAAGTCACTTGAGAACACAAAATTTTCTGTCAAAAATCCCTCACTCAGACCTTTACACTTTTCTTTGCCTTTTTTTTCTTACAATACAAACACACCTTACTTTACTTGTATTCAGAATTATCACACTTTAGTTTTTAATTTCTGCATTGTAAGACACCATAATAACTGTTACACTATCATCTATCATCTCTTTAGACTACACAACTTACACATTTTTTTTAATTTTTTCGTTGAGATGCCATTAAACTTTAGTTTCCTTACAATAAGGAGTAAAATGTAAACCTGAAAGTTGAGTAAATGGTTAACACTTTTTTACTAAACTTAGTAAAAACCTTAGTTTGGCTTTAGTTTTTCCTTAGAACTGGAATTTTAAGTCAACTGCAGAGTTGCCACTGTAACAATTTATTATACCGAATTTTTCTTAGGCAAACACTAGATTGACAAAAGCAAGAAAAAAATTAGACACTTAATACCATAAACATTTTTCAGTAACTTGTCCATATGGCTTTATATGTTACCTTGAATTCTGTAAAGAAATATAGTCATTTACTGGGAGAATATATTGTTTATTTCAAGGGGAAAAAGACAAGTAGATTAGTCTTCCTGGAACAAAATCTTATTAAAAGATAGAAGCCTAGAAGTAAGTTTTATTTGTTTGCATAGGCCAGGTTAATTATTATTTTCTTTGTATAGCATGAGGAAACACATTTAAACAACGTAAAGTATTAATACCAACATTAAAACCTTAAGGCATGTATGTTTTTTAAAACATTAAATTTGAAATTATTTTTTTAACCACAGTTTTAGATTGCGATCTCAAGATTTAGGCTTTTACATATATATATATGTGTGTATGTTTTATGTTTATATGTGTGTATATATATATATATATATAGATATATATAGGAAACAGTTATTTTTTACCAATATTTGCAAAGACACTGAGAAACTACAGTTTAGTATACTCCCCTTCTTTAGTAACAATTTTTTGTTTGACACATCATTTAACCAAGTTTTAATATCCTTTTTTATATTCAAGTAGGTTTTTTAATGACATAGAAGTTAGAATTCTTACATAGAACAATTACCC
>NW_023605287.1:0-25752 GCF_014898055.3 Talpa occidentalis
ACACTTGGCAGGTGCTCAGGAATCCTGTGGCAGGAAATATCCAATTGACTACATGGCACTTGGCTTGAGAGCCAGAACAATAGACAGGCTACTTAAAAGCAGAGCACTCATTTGCATGACAGGACCAGGGAAAAAGAAGGCAACTAATGGTGGATCTACTCGGAGACTCTCTTCTGTCCTACTCAAATCAAATCACCCTGCAAATGGGATCCTTATCTGGCATAACAGGAAGAGGATCAGGATTCCAGGGGTTTGCACACTCACTCATCTCTTTCCTATTCCAGAAGCTCCTGTTTACTGCTTAACAGCTTTCTCCCACATGGATATTATAAAGGGGCTTTCCTGGTGCTGCTCCCATTGGAACAGATTCTGAACAGGAAAGAAGCAATGTCCTAACCTCACACAATGAGCATCAAGGTCACACCTTGAAACACAAGCCGTGGAATGACATCCCCTCAAAGGAAGCTTTATAAGGGCATAACCTCTCATGCCATACCTCCAATGCTGGATTCCTACACTCTTGCTCTCTCCCACCTGCCTTGAACAGCTCTTCCCCACCTGACCTCCATTCCCAGGGGCTGTTAGGACAGCACCTCAGGGTGAGTTGGGATCCTGGCTCCTCCCCAGACAAAGAGGCCCCTTCCAACTAGAGCCCCAAGAGTCCCAGCCTAGCCAGTCGGGACCCAGCTGTCATGTAGAAGATTCAGTTCCAACTTAATACTCTCTGAGGCTCAAAATAACCCCTCCAGTCCTTCCTGCTTATTTCTTAACTGCAGTTCTTAACAGTCATGATGGCACCTGTGGGGGGAGGAAAAGGAGGGATTTAGCCTGAGAGTTGGTTTCATTGTCACCTAAAAGAAGGATATTTTATACCATCAGAAAGATAATTCCCCTCCTACTGGGAGGATGGATTAGGTCTTTACTTCAGATGGTACTTTATGAAAAGATTATTTAAAGATTACAGGACAAAATGGATACATTTGAAACAACATCTGCTAGGGCTGGATTTTTTTGGCTGCCTGAGAAATAATCGTTATTTATGCAATTAGTAGATTGCTTGCATTGGTGCTAATTTAGAGGCTGCCTCCACAAAAATGGCCACATACTCCTGGCATGGAGTTTTTTTCCTCGTCTTCTCCCATTTTTAACTAAGAGTGACAATAATGCCACCACCTCCAGGAAGTCTTCCTGATCTCTCTACCCAAGGGTCACTCTGGTCTCCAAATTTCCTCCCTTTTTTGAAGGTCTTATCACATGGCTTTTTTGTGCAGGGCTCTTCCCACCTGGGCCTTCTTCCTAAAACCTGAAGGATTTACATACATTACTATGCACATCCCCTAAGTTCCTCATCAACAGATGGTGATAAATGTCCAAGCATCTCTGCGCTCTGCTAGTCTCAGCTGCCACCTGATGAGTATAGAGAAGGAGGGTCTTGGAGCCTCCAGGGAGCTTGAGGGCACTGTACTATTTGGGGTGATGTTCTGCCGACCGTGAATCTAAACATATTTAAATGGTGGTGAGGATCAGAACAAGACCAATTTTCACGACATGTGAAAACTACCTGAAATATAAATGTCAACGAGCATAAAGAAAGTTGCATGGGAATACAACTAACCTCATCCACTTAGGTGTTGTCTACCTCTGCAGTGGCAGAGCCAAATAACTATGAAAACAGCTGTGACAGAGCCCTCAAAGGCTGCCCCATCTCCTCACTGCACTGACCAGTCAGAGACACTGTTTCAATACAGAAGCCACGGTCACAGGTTCTGGTATCAAGACAACTGGGTTTCAGTGACAACTGCTTGCACTGTATGACTTGGCTATGGGACTTAACCTTCATAAGCTTCCATTTCCGAAATGTGAACTGGGAAAAAGGATGCCTTCTTTACAGAGTCATCGTGAGAATTAAAGGAGATCGTGCATGAAAAGTGTTTAGGATAGCAACTGGCGCGTGGCATGGCTCCATAAATGTTAACTAACCTTATTTCATATATTTTTTCCTCCAGTTGATCCATGCCTAAATCCAACCAGTTCTCATTAATTGCACCATTAATATTTCTGACTAAGGGGCCTCCCCTGGTGTGCAGCGGTTGAGCGCTGGGCTGCGAGGCTGCCCGCAGCCTCTACAGCGCCAGTTCAGTTCCCCGGCCACCGGCAAGGGTCCCACAAAAAAAAAAAGTATTTCTGACTAAGACCCCACCATCTCTCTCACCAGTTACAGTAAGAGCCCCTTCCCTTTGCCCTGCTCCTTATGGAGAACCTGCCAGAGCAATTTGTTTGTCTATGTGACCAGATCCAATACCTACAACACGGCCCTTGGACCCTCAGCCCCATTCAGTGAAGTAATGATGTCTTCTCTAAGGACACAAGTCTGCCTCTTTGATCTCTCCTTCTTCCACCCTGGTCACTTTTTTTTTTTTTTTTTTTTTAATTTATACAAGCACCGGGTACAGTCAGAAGCACGGGAGGTGAGAAAATTCACCAGAGCCAGAGCGGGGAACAAAACACAGACAGACTGACAAAGTACACTGCTGCAGGGAGCAGTAGGCGCGGGCAGAGGTCTGCGCCATGTGGGACCCTCACCGGCGGCAGGAGATTGAACCGGCCTGCAGAGGCTGCTGGCAGCTTCGCAGCCCAGTGCTCAACTGCTGTGCCACCAGGGAGGCCCACACTCTGGTCACTTTATATCTTCTTTGCAAATATCTTCTCCTTCATTTGACCTCCAAATGTTATCATTTCCCAGGACTTAGCCTACTACTCATCACTCTACACTCTCCTTGGATGATTATATGCATTCCACCCTCCTGTAAGTACCATCTAGATCTAAATTGATAACCCCAATTTCGATCTATAATCCAGTCACTCTCTAAGTTCCAGATTCACACTCAATTGCCTCCTTGGAATGTACACATAAATTGTTTCAGGTATCTCCAATTAATGAAACTACTAGTAAATCCTTGATGTTTCCCCTCAAATACTCAGTCTTCACCATCTCTATAATCTTACAGCTCCCCCCATGATTGCTATAATAGGAAAAAACTAAGCCACCACCTTATTTCTTTCTCTCTGCTTCCAATTCAATCCATTACCATATTCAGTGGTTTCTGTCCCATCCCCAATATTTCTTGCCTCAGTTCACTTTTATTCCTTGCCAAATATTTTGATCCATATTTTTAACATCCTTCCCCTGGATAGCTCTCTATTCAGGCTGCTTCTTTCTTGCACCCCTCCAATCTACCATCTCTGCAGAAATCAGGTACTGGGACACCCTCCTTAAAGCCTTCAATTGGCTCCTGATTGTATCTTAAATAAAACACAAACAATTTAACTGATCTGGGCCTTGTCTAATGATTCAAAGTCATCTTGTGAGCATCTTCTCCCCAACTATTTTCCAGGCCGCGATGCCCTTTCTCCTTCAGCATGCAGAACTCATGGCCTTTGCGCATACTCATCTCTCTGCCTGGAGACACATTCACCCACCTTCCCCATGGCTGCCTCCTTCATCCTTCTGAAAGCAGTTCAACATTCTTTAGAGAGACTTCCCTGCCTACCCTACTCAGCTATATTTTCTGTCAATGCACCCTGGTAATTTCTTTCATAGCACATATTATAAATGTGTTCAGTTGCTCATTTAAAAATATTTTTAACACCTTCTTAGTGTCAGACACTATGCTAGGCCCAGGGGATACAGCTGAGAACAGAGTCTAATATAGCCTGTTTCTCACAGAGCTTTTAGTGTAATGGTAAGAAAGCATACATTAATTTCTTTAAAAATCACAACCGTGGCTACATAATGCAAAGTGACATGATTACTAAGAAGAAATTCTATTTCAGAATATAGCTAAGAAGATGGTGCTGGACTGGGGTAGGGGAGGCTTCCCTGAGAAGAGATGCTTCAGTGAGCATCTGAAGGATTAGTAAGGGTTAGTCAGGCAAGGAAAGAGGGTAGATTTCCAGGCAGAAGGAAAAAACGTACCAAAAGACATTTCAGCAAGATGGAACAACATGTGCTCAAGGTCAGGATGGCAGATGAGCAGAGAATGGAGTGGGGAGTGAACCTCATGTGACTGGGGGCTAGCCAGGGAACCCCAGCCTGGGCCTTGTAGACAAGGTTAAAGAACTTGATTTAATCCCAGGAGGAGACACTTTTCCTTCTCCATTGTATACTCTTGGTTCCATTCTCAAAAGTTAATTGACCATATAAATGTGGCTACATCAAATGAAAAAGCTTCTGCACAGTGGGAAAAAAATCACTAAAATAAAATGTCACCTTACTGAATGAGAGAAAATATTCATGTGTACATCCGACGAGGGGCTAATATCCAAGATCTACAAAGAACTCATACAATTCAAGCACAAAACAATAAACTAACCAAATAGTGGGCAGAAGAGCTAAATAGACACTTTTCCAAAGAAGACATGTAGATGACCAACAGGCACACAAAAAAGTGCTCATCAGCATTGCTCAGGGAACTCAAAACCACAATGAGATAACACTTCACACCAGTGAGAATTGTCCACACCAATAAAGCCAGAAACAAAAAGTGTTGGTGAGGATGTGGGAAAAAAGAACTCTTATACACTGTTGGTGGGGATATAGACTGGCCCATACCCTATAGAAAACAGTTTGGTGCCTCCCTCCCTGTTGGTGCAAGGGGTTAAGACACAGCACTGTGAGGCTATCCATAGTCAGTATAGCGCAAGTTCGATCCCCAGCCAGGGAGCTACCCACAGGGCGCAGCAGACCTCTTCTGTCTCACCTGCTGCTCCCTCAGCAGTGTATTTCAGTAGATCCGCCTGTTCTGCTCTCCATTCTGTCGCTGGTGAATCCTATCAACCCCCCCCCCCCACCTCTGGCCTGTACCCCAGTTCTTGCATGCATAAATAAAGAAATCTTAAAAAAAAAAAGTTTGGAGGTTTCTCAAAATATTAAAATATTCCACTTCTAGATAGATACCCAAAGAATAAAAAACATCAATTCATAGGGATAAATGCATTTCTATGTTCATTGCAGCACAATGTCCAACAGTCAAGTCATGGAAACAACCAAAGTCCCCAACAAAAGAAGAGTAGAAGTTGTGGCATATATATACGTAATGGAATTTAAAAAAAAAAAGAGCTCAGATAAAAAAAAAAGCGCTGGGCCTCCCCGGTGGCGCAGCGGTTGAGCGCTGGGTTGCGAAGCTGCCCGCGTCCTCTGCAGCGCCGGTTCGATCCCCGGCTGCTCCCCGGCCACCGGAGGAGGGTCCCACGTGGCGCGCAGACCTCTCCTGCCGCCCGCTGCTCCCCTCAGCAGTGTACTTCGGTCCTTCTGCCTGCTCTGCTCCCCTCTCTGGCTCTGGTGAATTCTCTCACCCTCCTGCGCTTCTGACTGTCCCCAGTGCATGTATAAACAAAACAAACGAACAAACAAACAAATAAATAAATAAAACATGCCTCTATAAAAAAAAAAAAAAATTTAAAAAAAAAAAAAAAAAAAAAAAAAAGCGCTTTTGCCATTTTCAACAACAACATGGATGGAGCTGGAGAGGATTCTGCTAAGTGAAATAAGTCAGCATGAGAAAGACAAACACCAGATGATTTCACTCATGTGTGGAATATAGAGAAACAAAAACAAAGGAACAGACAAAACTAAATCAAAACAAATCCTAGAAATCTGACTGTAGAATTGTGACTACCAGAGAGATGGAGAGTGGAGAGAAAGTTGGGGTGGAACAGTGTTGTGCAGTAGAGAACTGTGGGGGTCTTGGTGGTGGGTGTTGTGTGGTAACATCTGGAGAGATGTGAACCTATACATATCCCTAAGTCATATACAGTCTGGTAAACAAACATTACATCAATTAAAAAGTAATTGAAAATATAATATTAACAATACAATTTATTTAATCCCAGGGATTTAAAAAAAAAAAAGCTGTTTAAGAGCTGTAAGTAGGAGTGCTCACTTTGGCAGCACATATACTAAAATTGGAGTGATACAGAGAAGATTAGTACAACTCCTGTGCAAAGATGACATGCAAATTCATGAAGCTTCCATATTTTTGTTGCAACAATGGAAAAATAAAAGCAAGTTGTAAGTAGGAGGCAGGTTAGAGGTTGGATGTCACATGATCATATTTCCTTGTGTAGAAGGTGGCTCTAACTACAATGTGGAAACCATGTGAAGAGGCTGAGAGGCCAATAGTATGGGAACAGGATGTTGGAAGATTGGTAAGATAGCAGTAGAGAGGATAAGAAGATATTTAGAAACCAAATTAATAGGAATTTTCCATGGATTTGACACAGACACAGCAGAAGAAAGAAGTTTCAAGGAAAACAAGATTTTTATTTAAAAAACTAGATGGACTGTTATACTATTTATTGAAATCAAGAAAACTTTAAAAAGGAAAACAGAAAATTAGATGCAAACCAGACAGAGGCTTCCACTGGAAGGGGTGGATCATGAGTTTGGTCTTCGACTGTTGAGAATGAGGACCTTTAGACAGATTCAGGTGGAGACATAATAGGATGTGGAAAAGCAGTGATTCCATACACTTGGGTAAAGAACCCAATAGAGAGGTGCGAGCTGAAGATCAAATTTAGGGGTTCGTTAATGTATATGCAAAGGACTGGATGTTTGCATCCCCCCTAAATTCATACATTGAAATCTTGCCCCTCAATGTGATGACATTTGGAGTTGGGGCGTTGGGAGGTAATTCAGTCATGAGGGTAGAGTCCTTCTGGAAGGGGTTAGTGCTCCCCATGTTGCTCTCTTCCTGTCATGTGAGGATAAAACCAGCAGACAGCAGCCTGAAACCCCAAAGAGGGCTCTCACCAGAACCCAAATATGTTGACAACCTGGCTTAAACTTGTGAGACCCAGACCTATGAGGAATAAGTTTCTGTTGCTTTTAAGTCACCCCATCTATAGTCCTTTGTTCCAGCAGCCTAATGTGTGGCAACTCATTGGTGAGCCACAAAAACTATTAATGGGTCCTGACCAGTCTTTTCTTTAAAATGAAGCAGAATAGACTAGATAGGAGTCATACGAGTCAGGTTGTTTGCTTTTTATCTATTTATTTTAATATATGAGTACATGTCTTGGGTCCACTAAATATCTATCCTTACCTTAAGTCACAGTTAGTGAAAGGATGTATGCTACTGAATGAAAATGTTAATGAAAATGTTAATGAAAAACAGATGCTATTCAAAGCAATGGAAATGACGGGCAGGATGGGCACCCTGGGAGAGTGTGCGTCACAGCAGATGAGAAGAGGAATGAAGACTGAACCTAGTAACTATCTGTTCAACAGAGGCTGGGCCTGCAGGGAGCGTGAAGAAGAATCCCTCCAGAGGTAGCTAGGAGTGAGCAGTGTCCCCGCCCCAGGGGACCAAGAATGTTCAAAGGTGAGGCAGTGATCACTGGCATCAACTGCTACAAAGAGGTAACGTGAGACAGAAACTGAAAATGTTTACTAGTGCCTTAGAAAAGGCTATTGTAGTGGAGTTAAGAAGCTGGAAAGCAAATTGGCACGGGTTGAAGAGTGGGAAGTGAGGAACTGAGGCAAGAAGCACTAACAACTGTTTAGAAGACCTGGGAGGGGACTGAGAAGAGAGCGCATGTGGGAGCCGGGGGGCATGTGGAACTGAGATTCTGCTGGGCGTTTTGTTTGTTGTTGTTATTGCTGGTGGTGGTGGTGGTGGTGGTGGTGCTGCTGCTGCTGCTGGCGGGAACTTTTGCAAGTTTTCTGCTGATGGTGTTAATCTTCCCAGGGAAATAGGAAGAAAGACATCAGTGGAAAGACAAGATGGGGGTGAGGCGTTGGAAGACAGAGAAGAGAGGAGGAACCCAAAATGTCACCCAGAGGAGTGAGAGCAACTGGACCAGAGAAGTAGGAAAACTGCTGGGAATTCACGATGGCTCCACATAAGCTGAGTAAGCGAGTATTTAAAGTGACTTTGAAGGGCCTTTGGTGGCACAAGGGGTTAAGACGCAACCTATGGAGCAATCTGCAGCCACTGCAGCACAAGTTCGAGCCCTGGCCAGGGAGCAACCCACATGGCATGGCAGACCTCTCCTGTCTTGCCCCCTGCTCCCCTCAGCAGTGCTTTCAGTCTGTCTGCCTGTTCTGCCCCCCACTCTGTCTCTAGTGAATCCTCTCCCCACCACACACTTTAGCCTGTACCCCAGTTCTTATATGCATAAATAAATCTTTAAAAAAATAATAAAAAATAAAGTGACTTTGAAGGCTAGTTTTCCATGTGTGATCTGAAAATGGGGCAGATTCAGGTGATGCTCAGGCTATGCTGATGGGGAATGGGTGGTGGGGATGGAATAAAGGAGCTCACTGGATATTACCTTTTTGCCTACTGACATCCCAGGCCAAGGGCCATGCCCCTTGTTTGCCACTGTGTACAGTGCCACCACTTGGCACCCTCACAATGCAGGTGCTCAATAAATGGTTGACAAAAGACATGCATTTGATAAATTATAAAATATTTACTAAAGTATGTTCTGCACTCTTCTCCCCATTTCTCCCTGTTTTTCATCATCTCCACTGACTTTTAAAGTCACTCACAGGTTCAACATCACATTAAAACATATCTGCATTTATGGATGAACAGCACTTTCTCATAGAGAAAACCCACAAACCTAGATTATGTGTAAAGTCAGGAAGAAGCTATGCATCTGGATCTTTTATGAATAATGCAAAAACTCTTTCTACAGGACATCTATTGCTCCAGTGTGTTCACAACTATCATCTCCTCTCACCTTCAGAATAATCCTAAGAGGCAGGTACATCTGCACCATCATCCCGAGGTCACAGAGGCAGTGAGTAGTCCCACAACCAGTTAGAGGGAGGGCAGGAATTGAACCAGCCTTGCCTGATCCCAACACAGGCTGCACAGGACTATTTACCTTGAACCTCGTGTGATTTTTCTACTTTCTGTTCACCTCACTGCCTTTTAATGTCTGGTCTTCCTCTAGTGTCTGCCAGCACAGTCTCTTTTCTCTGCCTATCAGTCTCCCCCAAGTGACATGTCTCAGGTTTGGGCGTAGGAGTTGGAAAATGTCTATTTTCACTGGCAATCTCAGCAACAAGTTTGAAAACAAAGCCAATCAGGTGTCCATGTGACAACTCAGCAGCTCCAAACCCAACCAATCCCAGCTCAGGGGACTTTACAAGAGCCAAGCTTCTGGGCTCACAAACAGGTCTCCTCGCCCCAACTCCCCACTCCCATCCAAGGGCGTGGGTAATTACTGACATCTATTCCTTTCCTGGCATGGCATTCTAGATACTTCTTGCTGTTATTGTGCAATCATTGTGTGGGAGCACTGTTTTAGAGAATATACATCCTACTACTTTCATTTTTTACAGTGTAAATGCTTCAAAAATGAATATTTTTGACCCATTTGTACACATGAGGAAACTGATGCTTGGGGAGGTTATGACTTGCCAAGGTCATACAACTAGTAGTTGGCTTGGCTGAGACTGGAGCCCAAGTCTGAAAATAAAGCCCTGGCTTAATCTGCTATTATACTATTATACCATCTCTCAATTTCCTGCTGAAGAGTAGGACAAGAACAACTGCAGTTTAAAAAAAAAAACCCTCATATTAATTACTTTCTCCTCCCCTCACTGAAATGCCCACAGAACCAGTTTTCTCTAAGGTGACATCTCAATCTCGCCTTGACAGGAGAAAAGCTCTGTATGTGAATGGCCAGTCTCCTGGCTGGAGAAAATTGATTGAAATGCTAATGCTTGCTGTTTAGGGGGTGGTTGGAGGAGAGATGACAGAGGAGGGGAGCTAGGGACCACCACTGTGGCCCAGGTGATAGATGCAATTGTCCAGCACCACAAGAGGGAGGTGGAGAATAGAAACTATAATCTCTGAGCGGGAAGAGACAAGCCAATACTTTCTTTCTCCAAGGAGGTTCCCATCGCTTTGTGTACTTCCCCAAATGTATAGCATTTGCTCCCCACTGTGGTAATTTACCTATCGCTTGCAATTTCAGCTGGCATGTTCGTCATGACTTTTCTGACAAAGCATTCCACTTCTAACTGCCTGGTCATGGCACGGAAGCCACCCAGGTCATTGTTGGAATAGGCAGCAAATCGAAATTGAATTGAGAACAGAACATTGATAGAATAGAATGACAAAGGAGAGGTAAGCTTCACTGGCAGGACTGTGGGGAAACCCCTGCTGGGTGCCAGGAGGGTGGTTCCTGGCTCCCTCAAGAGCCAAAGCAAGGAGGAAAATGACTATTGAAATAAAATGCTGTTTCCTTTCCCCATATATATTTCCATGATTTAAAAACATGGCACATATTTTAAGTAAATACATAGATTTGATTCCTTGGCCTCAAATTGTGTTTTATTTCCCACAATTTTCTCTATATATGAACATTTCTGCAATACGCATGCATTACATTTATAATGGGGCATTAAATTCTCATTTGTTTTTCAGGGATTAACTGGACATAAGCTGCCTGAGAAGGAAATGAAATAAATGGTTGGTGTGCAGTAATAAAGAGTCAGCTCCAGCAGAAAAGGCTCTGCCAGGTTGCAGTCCCTCTGGCTGGTGAGTCTGAAAATTGCAGCAGCAGATGCTGCCATAGCAGTTTGAATCATTAGTAGGAGGTGCTAGGGGATGCACTATGCTAAGAGCTTGCAGCAAAGATACTAGGCTGATCCCAGGCAGCCAGGAAGAGCGACTCCATTCCTCCAGGCTCCTTAGTAAGGAGAGAATGAAGCCACATGGGAAACCGTGTGGGATGAGTGAATTGGTCCCTTCCTGACTCTCCAAGCATTTCTAAGAACTTGCTTTTCCTTTCAAGGGGAGGGATGGATTTCCAGGCCTCACAAGGGAATCTTATTGTATTTAAAGAACATATATCTTGGGCCTCCCCTGGTGGCACAGAGGTTGAGCACTGTGCTGCGAAGCTGCCCGCAGCCTGTGCATCACCGGTTCGATCCCCGGCCACCAGTGAGGGTCCCACATGGCGCGCAGACCTCTCCTGCCGCGCCCGCTGCTCCCCTCAGCAGTGTATTTCGTTCATTCTGTTCTGTTCTGTTCCCCACTCTGGCTCTGGTGAATTCGCTCACCCTCCCTCGCTTCTGACTGTACCCAGTGCTTGTATAAATAAATAAATAAAAATCTTAAAAAAAAAAAAAGAACATATATCTTTCCCCAAAAGATGTTTTTTGTAAATTAAATTCTCATATACCAAATCTTACTCTCCATAATTTTTTAAATTATCAAATTAAGGAAGCTTCTTGAGAGAACACAAAGAATCTGCTCTTGGGAATATGACACAAGCAAAAGGCAATGTGCTTTTTTTAAACACACATTTCTTTTTAATGAGACTCCAAAAAAAAAGATATGAATGAAGTTACAAAGTATGCATGTAAGGAGGCAGATATATCTGCCCTTGGCTAGAAGCATTATGGTGCAAAGAAAACCCCACAGTGATAGCTGAGTTGAACAAAAAGAGACAGTGAAATTCTACTCAGCAATCAAAAAGATAAACTCATGTCATTTGCAGCAACTTGGGTGGAGCTGGAAGGGATGATGATCAGCAAAACAAGCCAAAAGGAGAAAGACAAATTTCAGATGGTGTCGCTTATATGTGGAATATAGAGAAACCAAACAAAGGGTCAGAAAGCTGATGGCACTGAGGCATCTAGAGGGGGAGGGGCGGGGGAAGCATGAGTACAGGGTGGAGAGAGAGAAAAATGGACTATGGTGGAGGAATATGGGTCCCTTGGTGGTGGGTGTGCTATGATGACTTCACCTGTTGGGGGAGATCCTGTCCTTCCAAAATACTAACAGTAATATAAATCAATGGTACCCCAATAAAAGCATATCAAAAAAAGAAAAAGAGAGACTGAAAGATCGCTAGAGCTGTCCTCTAAAATCTCCAGGTTGTTTGGGTATTAAGCTGGCTGTCTTGGCTCCAAACTAGCCCTTCTAGTCTATGCTTTGTGATAGGAGGACTGGCGCTCTGAAACTCAGCTTTTGCCTGTGCCATCCAGACAGGGGGCACTAGAGGGAATGTGGGTGGTTAAAGGAGTGGGGAGGTGGCGCTTGACTTCAATTCCCTGTGCCTGGCAGTGTCACCTAGGCCTGCTTCTCTGTCCAAGAAATGATAGCCAGTTTCGATTTACAATGTTTTCGGTGCTTCCAGAGCTAATCTCATTGCCCCACCCCACCCCCGACTTGTAATGGTGTGTAAAGCAAGCTTGCTGAGGAGAATTCAGGAATCGAGTGAGCTGATTTAAGCATGGCTGCCTTTAAAAATGAAATTCCAGGGCCTCCCTGGTGGCACAAGGGGTTAAGCACCACACTGTGAAGTAATCTGCAGCCTCTGAACTCGCGTTCAATCCCCGGCCAGCCAGGGAGCTACCCACACGGTGCAGCAGACCTCTCCTGCATTGCCCGCTGCTCCCCTCAGCAGTGTATTTCTTCAGTCTGCCTGTTCTGTTTCCCACTCTGTCTCTGGTGGATCCTCCCACCCCCCGCATCTCTGGCCCATGCCCTAGCTCTTGTATGCATAAATAAATAAATCTTTTAAAAATAAATAAAAATTAAATTCCATAAACTCACTACATTGTTATATCAGCCTACAGTGACACAGCACCACAAACTCGGTGAGTTAAACAACAGAAATGCATTGTCTGAGAGTTCTAGTGGTTTGGAGTCCAAGTTCAAGGTATCATCAGGATTGGTTCCTCTGGGGGGGAATCTGTTCCAGCCTCTCTCCTTGCTCCTGGTAGCTGGCAGGCAACCTATTGCTTTCCTAGGCTTGTCAAAAAATTACTCCGATCTCCACCTTAAAGTTCACCTGGCATTCTCATGGTAGGGTCATGTCTGTCTCCAAATCTCAGCCGTATTACATTAGGACCCACGCTGTTGAGCTTATTTCAACTTGATTATCTCTGTAAGGCCTAATCTCCAAATAAAGTCACATTTTTGAGATACTGAAGGTAAGACTCCCACCTACCTATGTGGAGGACACCATTCAACCATAACACAATTAAATACGTTTTCAGATAATAGAGAACAGGCAAGGTTGCTATAGTTTAGGGAAGACATAGGGAGATGTGCCTAGGAAGGAGACAGCAGGAGGGAGTTCCTTGTGGTGATGGGACGGGTTTATATCCACACAGTGACGGGGGGGGGGGGTGTTTAATGCAAATCTTATCTGTGCTAAAATGGCATAGATACAATGGCAAAAAATGAGTAAAAGCAAATCTACTAAGAGTGGCATCTGTGGTCAAATTCATTTATTGTGTGTCCATTTGCTGGTTTTGATGATGTTCAGATGCTGCTATTAGGGGAAACTGGGTGATGGGTATAGGGGTACTGTTTTGCACTTCCTTGTAAGTCTATAACTATTTCAATATTTTAAAAGATTTTTTGAAAACCAACAAAGGAAATTAGTACCCCAGACTCATTACTCCCTGATTACTTGTACTTCACAGTCATCTCTGCTCTTGAGGTCCCAGTTCTGCAGCACCCCTCATCCAAGCTCTTGACTACACCCCCCCATCCCCCAGCCCCAAGGGCGGTAGCTATTTCCAGCAGTTATTATCTCTGTGCTACCTCATTGTTCCCCTTTTGCTTTTCAGTTCTCGTTTAAGTAAATCCTTATATTAAATTCTCTCCGTTAATTATGTTTGTCTTCCTGACTGATATGACCAGTCAACACAAACATTATCCAGATGATGCTATGGCTCACAGGCTAGAGCAGATAAAGCATTTTCATTTCCCAAAATTGCAGAAAGCCCATAGCCACATGCCTCTTCTGATTATCCCAGGATTTTATTTTGGAAAATTGGCATGCTCAGGATGCTGGGAAGCAGAGTCTGCATTAACCCTGAAGGCAGCACAGGTAACAGCAGTCAAAGAGCCCTGATATGTAAAGACAGAGCAATCACAGGAAATAGCACTTTGTTTTAAAAAATTAACAGAATTGGACTTAGAATGGTGAATTTAGTGTTGTATAAACACACGCTGATTTTCAATGATGCACACCCGAAATTTATATAATGTTATAATGCAGTGTTACTTGAATTAAAAAATAAAAATGATTTCCTTTCTGATTACAAAGTTCACTCATGTTTGTGTAGTACATTACAAAGAGTATAAATAGACATAGAATCCCAACATCCAAAGAGCTATCACTGTTACTATTTTGATGTATTTTATTCCATAATTCTTGTGATACATAATATAAACAATTCACATATGTCTACATATGCATGATTTTAAATATGTAAAGTGAAATTGGGTTCATTTATAGATACTGCTGCATTTTTTGAAGATAATTATCAATCACTCATCTTCCCTTTAATGAATAAACATAGGCTTTAGACAAGGATTTTGGCAGATGAAACTTAGGGAACATGGCTGGGGCTTGTGACCAAATAGGCTTTCTACTTCTCATCCTACCCCACCCCAATCTTCAGAACAGGGTTCTCAAAGCAGACACTTCACCAGCGGCGAGTGGGGAGTGGATGCTTCATGTCTGTGACTTTAGAGAGGGCATCCCCTGCCTGCACTTCTGAAGGTAGGAGCAGAGTTTTTACCACTGTGAGGCTGACCTCTCCCCAACATACGGGTCTGTACTCGGAGAGCAGTCTCTACATTCAAACTCCCCAAAAGGAGGAAAATGGAGCTTGGGATTCCCAGCCTATTAGCTCACCAGCTTAGGAAATCATTCCTGCTCTTTGTATAGAAGTGAGAGGAAAGAAGAGCTGAATGTGCTTTTTTGGTCAAATTGCTCCCTTGGAATCCTGAAGCCCAAGAACCAGGGAAAACTCTCAGAGACACAAATCTCATTTTTTTCATCTACCTATAATGCTCTTTGAAAAACATGATTTTATACTTTCCATATTTTTCTTATGATAAAATAATATATAGGCATTGCAGAAACTTGAGAATAAGACAAGCTAGCAGAAGAAAATGAGCAGCATGGTAAGTCCACCACCCAAAATAACCAGGGTTAGCATTTAGGGATAAATCCTTCTAATTTTTGTTCTGATGTTTGTGCATATTTATACATTTTTAAAATGAAGTCCAGGGGGTATATTGTTTTTGGTTTTTCATTTAATGTATCTAAAACATCTTATTTCCCACTTGTCTGTTGCTGTGGGAAAAGCTACAGTAAAACTTAGTAGCTTTTTGATTGCTGAGTAGTATTCCATTGTGTACATGTACCACATCTTCTTGTTCCACTCATTTGTTTAGGGATGTTTAGATTGTTTACATACCTTGGTTATCACAAATAGTAGTACTGTAAACATGGATGTGTATTCAAATTAGTGTTTTTGTATTTTTGGGATACCTAAGAGTGGGATATCTGGATCGTATGGCAGGTCCATTTTTAGTCTTTTTTTTTAAAAAAGATTTATTTATTTATTTATTTATTTATACAAGCACTGGGTACAGTCAGAAGCACAGGAGGGTGAGAGAATTCACCAGAGCCAGAGTGGAGAGCAGAACAGGCAGAGTGACGAAGTACACTGCTGAGGGGAGCAGCGGGCGGCAGGAGAGGTCTGCGTACCACGTGGGACCCTCGTCCGGTGGCCGGGAATAGAACCGGTGCTGCTCAGGGTGCGCACAGCTTCGCAGCCCAGCGCTCAACCACTGTGCCACCAGGTGAGGCCCCCATTTTTAGTCTTTTGAGGAACCTCCACACAGCTTTCCAGAGGAGCTGAATCAGTCTGCATTCCCTCTCACTGAGTAAGCAGGTTCCTTTTTCTGTACACCTTCACCAGGACTTGTTTCTGGTCTTTTTAATTTGGGCCATTTTCACTGGCATGAGGTGGTACCTCATTGTAATTTTGATTTACCTTTCCCTCATGATAAGTGATGATTTTTTTTCATGTGCTTGTTGACCATTTATATGTCTTCTTTAGAGAAGTGCCTATTTAGCACCTCTGCCCATTTTTTGATTGGGTTATGTATTTCCTTTTGTTGAGTTGTGTGAGTTCTTTGCAGATCTTGGAGGTCAGTCTCTGGTCAGATGTATGGTGTGAAAATATTTTCTCCCCTTCAGTAGAGTGTCATTTTGTTTTAATGATGTTTTTTCCTACTATGCAGAAGCTTTTTAGCTTGATGTAATCCCAACTGTTTATATTCCCTTTTGTTTTCCTTGCTACTGGAGACAAATCTGTAAAGACATCTCTGAGGTTTATGGCTTGATATAGCTGGAAGGGCTTATACCACGAATTAAGCCAAAGGAGAAAGATAAATATCGGATGGTGTCACTTATATATGGAATATAGAAACACCAAAGGTCAGAGAAAGATAAACTTGAAAACTAGTCCTTAAAATTGACCACTGATATTTGGTTTTCAGAAGTCGAGTGGGAGGAGGGATACAGGGGGCTGGGAGGTAGAAAACAATGGCCCATGGTGAAGGTTTGTGGGCGCTTTGGTGGAGGGAGGGCTGCAATGTCTACAGCTGAGGGGGGAATCCTATACTGTCAAAACACTAGTAAGGATGTAAAATAATGGTCCTTCAATAACTTTTTTTTTTTTAAAAAAAGAACAAAATAAAATACTATTGTATTAGAATAATAATTAAAAAAATACATAGTGGTTTGAAACAATTTCATTTTGCTCATGATCTTGTGGGTCAGGTCCCAAACACATTCCAGGAAATGGAGAAATGATCTCCATTCTGGAAAGAGAAGCTGCAAGGTCACATTGGAGAAGAACATGTCAGGTGGAAGATATTTTTTAGCCATGTTTGGAAAACAGAGCATGCTATTTATGTTATTAAAGATTCCTCTTTATAATGGTAATGGCTGAATAGTATCTTTTTAAAAATGTATCATCATTGATTTAATGAATTTTGATTTTTGCAAATTTTAAGCACAATATGATAAACACATCCATGATGAACATTTTCTCTCCATAAAGTTTATCGGCATCCCTGAAAATTTTTATGAGGCTAAATTATTAAAGACAGAATTAATGAGTGATAGATAAAGCTATTTGATATAAATGGTAAAATTAATTTCCTGAAGAAATCCTCATTTAAATCCACTTCACTTAAAAAATATTTTATTCTCTGAAAGAAAAATATTCGCATCTATAATATTCTTCCAAAATGTAATTTTTAACTATTAACTATTTCAATTATTATTTTTCAAGTTAATTCCCCTGAAATTTTTTGGAGTTCAATTAAATCTATAAATGATTGTTGGATGAAGTGGCCTCTCAATGTTTGACTTCTGATCCAGAAGTCTGCTTCTGGTCTTTTTCTATACCTATCAGGAGAAATTTATAACATTCTTTATTGAATTATTCCTAACACATTATGCTTTTGTAATTATTTTAAATCAGATTGTTTTGCCCATTGTAACTTTAAACTGATCATTGATGTTCAATTAGGAAAGTGCTGCTGTTGTATATTTATTCATATATAGTCATCTTTCTAATTTTTTTAGTTTAAAATTTTGTCAATGGATTCTCTTAAGTTTACTATCTAGATAATTGCAAGTCAAGCGACCTTTGACTTCCATTCTGGTAGTCCTTCTTATTTCTGTTTCCTATCTTTTCATTGACTACGAATCCAAAATAGTATTCATTGATATGGTGATACTGGGCATTTTTATCTTATTTCTGGTTTTAATTAGAATACCTGATGTTTTCCCTTTATAAATGTTATATATGCTATTGTTGAATATAAGTATTCTTTATCATTCTTTATCATTTAAGATAGCCTCTAGTTCTAGTTTACTAAATTTTCTTTATTCAAAATTAGTACTGAATTTTTCTGGAATGACATCTAGACATCTTCTGACAGTAGATGTCTCAAAGTGTAGATATCAGTAGATGTCTAGATGTCATTCCAGAAAAAACATTGGTTGAGCTATGGGAAGAAAGGAAACTGTTATCCCAAAGGAGATGCAGGACCTAGCCAACACCTATCAGCAGTACATGGGACTACATTGATCAGACAGAATCTTTAAGGCTGTTAAATCAAAAGGGGCAAAATATAAATTTTATAAAAGAGAGTTTGTGGAATATGGAGTTTAACACCCTGTAAAAGACCTGAAGAAATAGTGCTATTCCTCTGATAAGGTCACCTGCATTAATGACAGTTACCATTGAGTGCAGTAAACCACAACTACCGCAGCAAACAGCAGAAGAAGGGATTAAGAGCTCATAGAAGTGACAGCTTAGAGTAGATATATATAAGATTTATAGACCCACTCATGGGCTATGCTCCATGAGAGGACCCAGAAGACTCTCTGATTGCCCAGGATATAAGGAATGTGATGGTAAGAGGGAACCACATCAGTAAGCAACTCTGTGGTCTTGAATACCTCTAGGTTAGGTTTGAGAATAGGACATTTTCTTAGAGAATTAGCTTCCCTGATAGCAATGGAATGATATAATTCCACATTAACAAGAGCAGGTGAACATAGTTACTATAGGGAACCACAATGATGATGTGGCATCTGAGGGACAGGGTGGGGGACTGACCCACAGGGAGCTATTGCAGTCAACTCCATCAACACAACCAAGAGAAATCAAAGATTGATATCAGGACGCTAAGGGAAATTCTCTCATAAACACTTGTCTAGTTTCCAGACCTGAGCCAGTTTTCAGATCTAGAACCCATTGATCAAAGGGTGTGCTGGGACACCCTACAACAACACCATAACAAAGGTACATGGTTGATTTCCCCTAGGCCTTCTCCAGAGTGATGTAGGAACATTTACTCAGATATCTGTATATATAGGAAGGAAGTACCGAAATATTTCAAGATCTGTTTGATACAAGGTTCACACTGATATTGATAACTGGAGACCCAAAGCATCATGGTCTCCCCGTTAGAGTTAAGGAATGTGGAGTCCAGCTAATAAGTGGAGCCGTGACCATGAACCCATACAATGGTCATTTCATTCGCCCCAGAGCAAATAATTAGAATGAACATGCTTAGGGTTAACAGAGACCCTAACTGGTTTCTCTCTTTATCTGGTCAGCGCTATTGTAGTAGGGGAAGCCAACCTGGCAGCCTCTGAAACTACCTAACCCCACCCCAACTCACCCTCATCAAAAGAATAAATCAAAAAGAATCCTGCATCCCTGGGAAATAGCAGAAGTTTTTGTTACCCCTAGGGACCGAAAGCATCCAGGGGTCATGGTCTCCATTACAGCACATTTAATTAATCTGTGTTCCCCTTGATAAAACCGCATGAATCCTAGATGTCAGTGTACTGCCACTAACTCAGCTGAGTAGTCACCCTAATCCTATGCAGCCACTATAACTAATATGTTCTTTGCCATTTCTATCAGGAGGGAGGACAAGAAATAGTTCTAGTCCCCTGGATAACAACAAAATATATTTATGATCTTTCCCTCAGGACTATGTTAATTCCTTTTGCTTCCCAGAGTTATATCACCCAAAGGGACCTGTACCATATGGATATTCTGAAGAACATGAAATCAGTTTATTATATCTTGTATATTACTATAATATGACATCATATTAGTTTATCCAGATGAGCAAGAAACAGCAAGCATGCTAGAAGTCTTGGTATTAACAGAGACTTCACAGGGTAGAGATGAGGTGTACAAATATTGAGGGGACCATGACATTAATGAATATTTACGGGGTCCAGTGGACTGAGGCTTGCCAAACTTCACCTCCTAAGTAAAGAACAAATAGGCGTGTTTTATACCTCCTACCACTAAAAGGAAGTAAAAGGCTTAATAAGATTTTTTGGGTTCTATCCACAGTAATTTCTACAGTTAGAAATGCTGCCACATCACTTATTGAATGACAAGAAAGTTTGCCTGCTTTGATGGGACCACATGAAGCATTTCAATAAGTGTGGGTTGCCACCGGCCACCCCAATGCTTGGGCCAGATGATGAGGCTGACCCAGTGGTTTCAGAGAGATCTGTGGTGGGGGAGGGGTGGTTTGAAATTGATGGTGAGCCCCAATAGGAGCCTCAAAGTGTAAGCCTTCCAGATTCCGAGTAAGAGATCATGTCATCTGAGTGAAGAATTGTAACACCATTTAAAATTCACTTCTTGAATTGCTACTGAGACCCAGAAGAGATGGTGGGCCTGACCACATGCCCATGAGCAATCACTGGTCAGTGCTTCCCATCAGGAGCTGGATTCTACAGATCCAGCAAGTCCCAATACTGGGCTATTCTAGTATAATCCACCATCCGTCCAAACATGGGAACAGGCATAGGTAGACTCAGAGGGCCTGGGTAAAATCTGCCCAGCCACCTGGCACGACTACCTGGTCATCCTTTACTGTTCTAACAGGGTCTCTCCCTCAGCTCACACCTGTGGTTGCATATGGAAAGCCCTTATGATCAGCTGGAAAAGGAAGGAACAGGCCAAGTATGGTGTACAGATGGGTGGCATAGATATGTTGGTGAAAATGATGCTGACACTACTACATCCTTAATTGGTAGTTGCCCTGAAAGTCTATGTTGAGGAGGAATTCTCCCCATGAGCTAAGCCCCAGGTGGTTGCATCAGTTGTCCACTTTGTCAAAAGGAAGTGGCCCAATATGAGAAGATACAAAAACTCCAGATGGCAAATGGCTTTGCTGCCCAATCAAGAGCCTGGAGAGAAAGTTTGGAAGATGGAAGACAGGCTATCTGGAGATGAGACATCTAGGTCTATGAGCATTATAGTCTTTGCATCTTGTGACGCCTGACCAGAAGCCATTGCGAGGGAAGAGGAATTAAAGAAATCAAACATCAAGCCAGTTGGTGTCAGTCCATCTCTATTGTCAGCCACCCCAGTGCTGTTCCAAAGACCCAGTGGGCTAACTAAAGAAGTAAACATGGTGGGAGGAATTAAAGCTACGCCTTTAATCAGTATTAAAGGCTGATACAACTACTGCTGAACAGAGAACAATCCTGACTGGCACCAGTCCTGGTGCCAGAAGAGCCAGTCATTTGACATCATTGGTCTATTTCCATCTTGGAAGATACAGTGATTCATTTTTCCTGGAATTAATCAATTAATTCTGATTTATAGATATGCTGTCCTGACTGCAGGGCCTCAGGCATAGCTACTCTAACAGATACAGGATGCCCTGCATAATAATGAATGGGCCCAGGGACTCACCTTACAACAAAAGAAGAGGGACATGGGACCTTTGACCTATTGGTCTGCATACTCTGCACCACCTAGAAGTTGTTTGCCTGACAGAAAGATAACCTGGTACATGAGCCATCAAGAGACTGGAGATATCAGCTCGGAGACATTACCCTGTGAGGACGGGCAGCCATTCTTCAGGATGCAAGATATACCTTCAACCAGTGACTCTAGTGTGGTGTTATGTCCTCAAAAGATGTAATGCATGACAGTTTTGGGGTGTTGCGTGTGCGTGCATGCATGTGTATGTATGTGTAAATCAGCATTCTTATTGCTTTTATGGAGAACAGATTTTTGGAGATTTATTACCCACCATTTGGGAAGTCAAGATTCTTCATCTTTTCCCCTGCCCTGTTTGATGGAGACCTAAGTCCGTATCCAAAATGTTGAAGAGATCGTTTGAGGCTTCTGATAATGGTGCCTTCTGCAGAGAAATTCTGTTTGCTCTGGCAGGAGGCAGGAGACACTAGCAGCCCAGATCACATTCATCCAGTCAGGGATTATTGTGACTGGAAGCCAGGCTTCAGACCGTTCCACGGACAGATTACTGCTGGGTCCCCTTAATAATGTGACCCTTCGTGGTCTTAACTAATTAGTGGGGTTTTGTTTGTTTTGTTTTTTAAAGATTTATTTATTTATGTATACAAGCACTGGGGTACAGTCAGAAGCGCGGGAGGGCGAGAGAACTCACCAGAGCCAGAGCGGGGAGCAGAGCAGTCAGACTGATGAAGTACACTGCTGAGGGGAGCAGCGGGCATGGCAGGAGAGGTCTGAGCGCCATGTGGGACCCTCACCCGGTGGCCGGGGTTCGAACCAGCACTGCAGAGCCCCGCAACCCTGCGCTCAACCACTGCGCCACCGGGGAGGCCCAATTACCGGGGTTTTGTCAGAGCCTCTCCTCCTTGACAAGCTTCTAGCTCCCTAGGTCTCTTGAAAGTCCACCTAGTATCCTAGCTCTTCAGCCACATCTTCTAGAACAATCATGCCCTTAGGAGAAAACAGACCACATTGGGTTCCCTCTTCTCATAGTACATGACTCAATCCTTCTTTATATACCTAGGATTTCCCTGATACTTCCAAAAGATGATTTCTACCTTCCCTAATCATTCTCAGCAGGAGAATGGGTCTGAACTGCCAATTCAGCAACAGCTGGAAGAGCATTATCAGTTATCACATCCGCCAGTAGTACAGAGCAAGAGAGGTGACAAGGGCAACACCTCCCTCTGAGTCAGATATTTTTAGTGGGCCCGCTTGGATGGTTCACACAACAAGTCTGCCTCTATCTCGTCAGCTACACCTGGCTTCAAGGGATGCCAGAAAATGTAGGCCATTGGCATGACATATTGCCACCCTCAATAAAGTCTGGTATTTATTATTATGGGGGGGAGAGAAGATGGATATTGGGTAAGCCACACAGTCTCTGCAATGTTATTCATCTATAAAACAGAAATCATGTTAATATCTAACTTTTAAAGCTGATGTGAATCTGGATAAAAAGCAGATAAACCTCTTAGCATAGCTCCTGGTATATGGTGAATTGCCAATAAGTGTTAGACATAGTACTATTTATTTTGTAGAGTAATTTGTTTTTGAATTAAATTTTATGGATTTGTCATTCATTTACAAAACTATTTAATTTGGGAAGGGCAACTTCACCCCTCCCTGCGTGCTCAGACTCACCCACCAACAAAGAGGGATCACAGAGTTTCCGTTCCAGCAGCCACAACAAAACAAGGACACAAACTATGGGATAGCCTTCTCCCAAGCATCAGGTTTGAGTGTGTGTCTGTGTGAGTGAAGACTCACCCTCCACCAAAGAGCCACTATCCACACCCTATCACGCTTTCCATTCTCTTCTCCTTCTTCACCCCCCACTACCATATGTTACAGAGTCTAGAGTTATTTTTGTAGTGTTTTTCCACTTTGTTTTCTTTGGTGATATATATTCCACAAATGAGCAAAATCATTTGGTGATTGTCCCTCACTTTCTGAATTATTTCACGTGACATAGTCACCTCAAGATCCATCCATGCTGTCGCAAAAGATACAATTTCATCTTTTTAATAGCTGCATAGTATTCCACTACATATACATGCCACAATTTCTTTATACAGTCTTCAGTCAATGGACATTTGGGTCAATTCCATGACTAGGCTGTTATAAATAATGCTGCTGTGAGCATAGGAGTGCATAAATCTTTTCATATTAGTGATTTCATATTCTTCAGGTAAATACTTAGAAGTGGTATTGCTGGATCATATGTTTTTCCATTGATAGTATAGCAATTTGAATACAATAGATTATTGTATGATAAATAGGGGAAAGAAACAATATTTTAAACTTCTTTTATCTAGTTTCCCATAATTACCTAAAGCTTCTTGCAAATTCAGTCAGCTAAACTAAGGCTAAATTTATACCATCATTACTCTGCTTCCAACAGTTGGATATTTGCTTTATTTGTAATAGCTGATAAATCTAGCCCATAGTAGGTAGTAAATGACATGGAAATTTCCTTTTCACTCTGGATTTTCTTGGATGGTCCACATTTTTATGTTGGTTCATTCTTTTCAGTCTGACAAACGTATAAATAAATGTGATTTACTTTTCATATTTTTGTAAACCCCATCATAATAAACAACAATGCAGCCCACACTTCAGAACAAACCTTTTGTCAGTAAAGGTCCTGTTTTTTGGTTGCATATCTGTAAGTATTCAATAGGCTTGTGTTAGCATCTGTATTAGCGTCTGTGTGGATATTTTGACACTTCTCTGCTCTTATTGCTACTTCTTATGACAACCACACCCAGAATGTCTCCCAAATAAATTAGAGGGATCACAGAGTTTCCATTCCAGCAGCCACAACAAAACAAGGACAGAAACTATGGCATCACCTTCTCCCAGGCATCAGGTTTGAGTGTGTGTGTGTTTGTGTATATCTGTGTGTGTGTCTATGTGAATGTGTGTGTGTCTTTGTGAGTTTATGTATCTGTGTGTGTGTCTGGGTGTCTCTGTGTGTCTCTGTGTGTCTCTGTGTGTGTCTGTATGTGTGTTAGAACTCCAGCAGGGCAACAGTGTCACTGTGGGTGATTATGAGAAGAAGAAAAATTACTGGAGTGACACAAATTACTAATTACTTTATTATGCAGTGAGAAGAATAAGAAGCTGGAAGTTGTTTCAGCAAATTCTATTTTTAAGCAAATAATTGTTGGGTTTCCAATGCTCTAAATTAAGTAATTCTCCTCAAGACCTTCCTTAAGTCTCCCTCTCTGAACTCCAGTGGCTGGCAAAGAATTGCAGCTGGCTCTGGGAAGGGCTTCAGATTTCATTTATAATTATTTTTTTCCCAAATGTGCTATCCACAAAGTGAGATATCTTCAGAGTTGCTTTTCTTCCTCCCGTAATTAAAAGTGGTTTTACTGAGTCATTCATGGCTTTTCCCCCCATTCTACAGGAGGAAGGCATTGAGTAATCAAAAAATATTTTTTTAAAAAAGAAGAACTTGGAACCAAGTTTAAGAACAGGCGATGCCGGCTGACTTGGTGACCTTGGACACACAGGCTTCACCTGTGCAGACGGGACGAGGCCATACCTTCACGTCTTTAAACTGAGACCCGCTGCCCAGAGTGTGTGCGGTTGTTAACCAAGGAAGGGCACAGCAAGATGGCCGCATAATAAGAATTATAACAAGAGCTCCATATTTTAGGAGGTTTGAGGATTTACTACATGCCTGGCACTGGTCTAAATGCTTTATGGGCATTAACTCACTGAGCCCTCACAACCACCCTGTGAAGAAGGGACTAGCAATTTCTCCAACTTCCCCATTAGCTACCACGTGCTGAGCAATTTGCCCAAGATCGCAGAGTTAGGGAGTGGTGGAGCCCGATTCAAAGTCAGGCATCCTGAGCGCAGAGTCCACCCCCGAATGCTTCTCCCTGGCCCCCCACACCCCCCCAGCCCCCTAGGTTTTCAGGAGCCAGCAAAAACATCAGCTCAATGTCTGGTTTTGGCTTTTCAAACCTAGGGTCAAGCATCACTTTCAGTCATCACAAAGATGCCCTTATATGGTGACAAAAACGGCCAGTTTCAGCAAGAAGTAACCCAGATGGGCAGCGAATGTAGGAAGAAAAGTGTGAATAAATCATTAGGGTGTGAGATAGAAATAGGCACTGGACCACAAAAAACTGCCAGGAGCCCAGGGATGCTCATGGACCCCCCACAAGCCTCAACCACCCTCCCCCAGGAGGGGAAAATCACTCAGGATAATTTACCTCTAATTCTTAGATCTATGCAGTGGCCAGAGGAATCTGGGAAGATGAAAAATGGGTTAGTAAGATGTGCCAAGGGGTGGGGCGGAGAGGACTGGGGGTGAGGGGGACAGACACTCAGTGGCTCAGAGGGGTCCTGTGGGTGCAGGTCTGCCTGTCTGGGTGGGGGCTCTGTGCTCAGGAAAGGCCTGTGTGAACCAAGAGGAGTGGTGTTGATGCACAAGACCACCAAAGACAGCCTGAGTCCCCTGTGGCTGCTATTCCCGCAGGCCTCAGAAACACAGTGTGGCAGGGCTAGTTAACAAGAGTCAGGAGACAGTCCAGAGACAGGCCCTGCATGTGCGGGGCCTTGAGAAG
>NW_023605288.1:0-25748 GCF_014898055.3 Talpa occidentalis
ACACACACACACACCCAGCACCCCTGGACTACACCCCAGTTCTTGTATGTATAATAAATAAATCTTTGAAAAAAATAAATAAGCAGGGACCTTAAATATGGTGCACACACTGTCTGGGCTCCAGGAGATGTGGACGCACAGGAGGATTTAGGGAAGTGGTCACACTTAAGTTCTAGATAGTACATTTGGACAGTTGTGAGAGCATGAAATACCAGTTTTGATCTAGGGATACCAGTTAAGAGCAGATTGCTAAGGATCAGGCAGTTGGTGAGGCATGAACTGAGCTGTGGTCATGTAGATGGAGAAGAGAGAAAGGGAGGAGGTTTCTGATCTCAATTCCTTGAGGTCACTAACCAGGCCTGGAAATGCAGGGACGGGGCAGATAATGAGACTGTCAAGCCAGGCTGAGCCTATGTACATGCAAGGGAAGATGGCTAGAAAAAAAACAATTCTAACCCAGCGCCCAGGGTTCAGGGCTAGATTTAGACCTGGGATCATTAGCCTATGATTGGAACTAGCAGAGTGACTAGGGTCATCTAGGGAAGGTGGTTGGGTGGGAAAATCAAAGCTTTGGGGATGCCAACATTTAGGGATCATGGGGCTAAGGGGAAGGAGTGGTGAGGCCAGGAGAGAATGTTAGAAGGCTTGTTTCCCTCATGTCAGGAAAACTGGGGTCTGGGAGCCTCAAGTCAGATTTTTACTTACTTGGTTCTCTTGTGAGATTTAAAAGAGATAATGATTTAAAAGTGATAACATCATCAACCTGATGATGCTAAAAGCTTGGTGAATGACAGCTATTATTTTTAGCTAACAAATTATTGAGTACTCGCTGCTTATATACAAAGTCTGCAGACCCTGAGGCTCTAACTTCACAGAGCTTACAGCCCAAAGCGCTATAGTCTGCCTGTGAGCTGGGCTGCTGTCTGTCCCTGAGGAGCATTTCTGGTTGGTCTTGGGCTGTGCTGGGAGTCCTCTTCTGCCCCCTACAATGCCAATGCCGCATTCCCCCCAAATCCTGGGGTGCTACTGTCAATCATCTCTCAGTTTACAAAGCTGAGTAATTGAGGGCTCGTGATAGGCAGTCCACAGTCCACTCTGTGGGGTGGTCTCAGCATAAATCCCATCTTGACAGGAGAGGAAGGTACTTGGTCAAGGACACAGAATTTGTTCGCTGCGGCCCAGGCCTCACCCCCACCTGCTAAGTGGCTGAGTTGAGTCATTTTTCCTCCTTTCGCGTGACTCCCTCATATAAGGGGATCATGAAAAGATGTACTGATACTTCCTTTGGATGCAGGGGCTAGGAGGATAATATGTTGGATCATGGAAACTGGCCTTGCTTGATGCCACCTGGACCAGTGTCCAGATAAGCACAATGACAGCCAATCAACAGGACCCAATGCACTACACTGAGGCTCAGGAGAGGCACAAGGAACTTTTCTCGCATCAGGAAAACTGGGGGGTTCAACCCAGAACTGCCCCCTCTTCCACAAAAATCCTCCTGTCTCTGGTCTTTCATTTTGCCATGGGGGAAAAATCTCCTTTCCTGAGTTAGAGCCCCTTCCTTCCAGAGAAATCCTCTGCCCCCTGTGCAGGTCAGGGTGGTAAGGTGATTCTCCAGGGAATCCTTTCTTTGCCAACAGGCCACAGCCCTAGGGGTCCTCTCTTTGTTCCTCCACCCTGGGTTTTTCTTCCCTCCCAAGCACTGACCGAGTTCTCCACCCTAAAAGTGAAGAAGGGGGAGGAGGGAGGTAGAGACCATAATTTCTGAGACTGAGATCCGCCAACCTTCTATTCTCCAAGCAGAGATTCTCTGCTCTCAATGGGGTAGGCCCCCGACGCTTTTTGGAAAACAGGTTGAAGTCTTCAGAGAATCTAGTTGGTTGTCCCCTCCCCCAGCCCACAGATGCCCTTCTTTCCTCTCCCCCTCAGCCTGGCCACCGAGACCTGGAGCCCACCCAGAGGGACCACCAAATCCCCTCTTCCTGAAAGCCACCTCCATTTAACTCTGGGGGAGCAGGCCCTCAGGAATGGGCTGCAGACTAATCAGGTCTAGGGTTTCTGAAGCCCTCACTGTAGGTCCCCTTCGTGCACTTCACCCAACACCCCTTGCTAAGCTCCAAGGCTGCATCTGGCTCTGGGGACTGCGGGGGAGGGGACTTGGCAGAGGGCAGCTGTTATCTGTCCAGCACCCTTCCCCAAGGTCTCTGGATGGCAGAATGGGCCATAAAAGGATTAAGCAGATAGAACAAATGATCTATTAATTAAGGACTTTAATGAGCCTCGGCCAAACAAGGTGTGGACTGTTCAAAACAAACTGGGGAAAACAGAGCCGAAAAATCAGCGCTGAGTTGGTCATGAGGTTCTTGGGGTGATTCTGCCTTGGTGGCCCAGGGGAAAAAAAGTCCCTGGGAATGAATGAGTCAGATATTTTGGCTTCTGAAAACTTCTAGCACCTAATGCCAAGAGAGAGAGGAGCAGGAGAGTCGGAATCACAGACTCGGGGATGTAGAGTGGCCCTTAGGGTGATGGGTATGGGGGTGGGGGCTCCTTTGAAGATTTGCTTCCCTTGGACCCCTCAGAGGGGCTCCCCTCTATTTGTGGCTACACCCATCTCCTGACTTGTTCTTTTTATTGCTCTCCCCTCCCCTCCCCTCCCCTCCCCTTCCCTTCCCCCCTTCCCCCACCCTACCCCTCCCTCCCCTCCCTTCCCCTCCTCTCCCCTGCTCTCCCCTCCCCTCTCCTCATCTCTCCTCTCCTTCCTTCCTCCCTCCTTCCTTCCCTCCCTCTTTTCTTCTTCCTTTAGTTCCCTTCTTTCTTTCCACTCTCCCTTGCCCCCTCCCTTCTCCCAGAATTTCTCTCCTTTCCCTCCAGGCTGAGCCACCTCACCCCCTCCCCTTTCTCTTTCCTGTAACTTAAGCTGTTGTTGGGAGTTGGAGGAGCTGGGCTGGTTTGAAAGGAGGCCCCACTGCTTTTCAGGGAGGAATTGAAACCATGGAGCTGGGGTGAGGGGAGCAGAGGGGGAGGGGCGACTGGAGAAATCAAAGCGGCTGCAGCTCCATCTGGGAAACCAACTTTGATTTACTAGCAAGGACCTGGCTCTCCAACACCCGACCCCAGCCCTGCCCGCTCCCCCTCCTCCCCTGGACTTTGCTTTGTGGTGCTAACTGAGGAGTGGGTGCTCCCCCACCCTGAACGCCTCGCCTCTTCTTATTCGGGGAGAACCAGCCCAGAAGAGCAAGAAGCCGGGCCCAGAGACCCTGGCTAAGTTGGATGACAGATGCTTCTTCAGGGTTCCCCAGTGACAGGAGCTGGCTGTGGGAGGGGACCCCTGAGAAGGAGGAAAGCCCCTTGGTCCTGGCAGCCTGGTCACTCGGCCTCCTCGGCCTGCTCCAGCTTGGTGCTTCACCCTCCCCAGAGATGTGAGGGGAGGGGCCAGCACTTTTCAGTCTCTCCGTGGCCTCTCCTTCAGGACGGTGGTGGGGGGGGGGGGCTGGAGGCCAAAGTGGGAGTGGGGCAGTAAGAGCCAAGAAAATGACTGAGAAAGAAAAGGAAAATCTATTTTAATAGATCGTTTTGTGTTGAAATTCTGTGATTTGTTTGTGTTGAAATTCTGTGTGCTCTGTGGACAACATCTGGGGCTGCAGTGTTTTTGGGGACTCAAGGGCCTGCTGGATGACTGTGCCACCTCTCCCTTCCTCTCTATCCCCTTTGTTTCATCTTGCCCCTTGTTTATCCAGTCCTCACACTCCTCAAAGTTTAAGGTGCCCTCTAAGGGAACCTCTACAGGTCCCCAGGGCGTCCTGACTGCCAGGTCAGACTGGGAACTGAGAAAAATCAAACACAAATACTTGTGCATGCGGTTGACTACCTGGTCCACCTCGGTATGTGTGGCACATGTTAAATCCCTGGGCTCCTGGGTTCCAGACAGCCCCGTTCCCCTGCACCCCCACCTCATTAGTATTTTTCAGGATTCAAGTATCTAATCTTCCTGAAAATTGCTATCAGGAGGGAGACAAAAAAGCTATATCAGCACATGGTCCCCACAACTCCAGCCTTTTCAGAGCTGACCACCCCAGGTGGGATTGTCCTGCCCCAAGTCAGTATTCCTGGAAGTCTAGAGTCCAAGTGCATCAGAATCATGGATTCAGGGGCACTGGAGCAGGGTTCACCTGGTAGGAACACCAGTCCTGGGCGCTCCCAAATATGGGATTTATAATCCCCAGGTGATTCTTACGCATGCTCTAGAGTTCTCTGCTTCCCAGACAGTCCCACTAGCTTCAAAGCCCTGGTAAAAGATTTATTTATTTATTTATACAAGCACTGGGTATAGTCAGAAGCGCGGGAG
Organism: Talpa occidentalis; assembly: GCF_014898055.3. NCBI lineage: Eukaryota > Metazoa > Chordata > Mammalia > Eulipotyphla > Talpidae > Talpa > Talpa occidentalis. Next base: position 4,346 of record NW_023605288.1, read on the forward strand.
GGTGAGAGAATTCACCAGAGCCAGCATGGAGAGCAGACCAGGCAGACTGACAAAGTACACTGCTGAGGGGAGCCGGGTGGCAGGAGAGGTCTGCACACCATGTGGGACCCTCGCCAGGTGGCCGGGGATCGAACTGGCCCTGCAGAGGTTGCGGGCAGCTTCACAACCCAGCGCTCAACCACTGTGCCACCGGGGAGGCCCTCAAAGCACTGGTTAATCTGGGCAGCTGTCCATTCCTGTTCTGTGCCCCCTCCAAACTCATCTAGCCACCCTTCCAAATCTACTGCCAGCATTACCTCCCCCACAGTTGCCCCATTGTGGTAGACCAGATGAACTGACCACCAGCATCCATTCCCACTTCCTCCTAGGTGCCTTCCTATACTGCTGGAAAAGTTGGAAAGCCCAAGCTCTCATCTCCCAGCCTCCCTCGCAGCTGGAGTTCTGGATGCAAAATGCAGTCATTTGAAACTTGGAAGGAAAACCTGAGGCCTTCTTCCTGCTGCTGTAGCTATTTCTGCAGGTAACGTTGTGGAGATGGGTTTTCCTGCAACACCGCCCCGTGTCCAGTCTCTTGATTCTCCCCACCTGATTGTGGCAGAGGCAGAAGCTTCTACCGGAGGATTGTTTCTGTGAGTTCATCATAAAGCTTGCTCCTCTAGTTCATCCAACAATTTTGCAAGCACTGAATTCCCTGTTGTCTTAGTCCGCTCCAACTGATATAACAAAATGTAGACCAAGTAGTTTCAACAACAGAAATTTATTGTCTTAGTTCTGAAGGCTGGAGTCCAAGATCAATGAGGCAGCATGGTTGGGTTCTGTTGGGAACTCACTTCCTGACCCGTAGGCAGCTGCTTTCCCATGGCACCTGCAGCATGGCCTTTTCTTGGTGTATGTGTGTGTGCAGAAAAAGCAAGGAATCTTGGGGCCTCCCTTGTGGCATAAGGGTTAAGTCTCAGAGCCATCACCACCACAGCCTGAGTTCAATCCCCGGCCAGGGAGCTGACCCACATGGTGTAGCAGACCTCTCTTGTCTCACTGGCTGCTCCCCTCAGCAGTGTATTTCAGTAGATTTGCCTGTTCTGCTCCCCACTTTGTCTCTGGTGAATCCTCTCACGGGCCCCCTTCCTCCCCCCACCTCCCCAAGCCTCTGGCCTATACCCCAATTCTTCTATGCATAAACAAACAAACAAATCTTTAAAAAAAAGAAAAAGAAGAGTTTCTTTTCCTCCACTTATAAAGTCACCAATCCCATTGGACTTGGACTCCACCCTCTGACCTCATTTAACCTTAATTACCTCCTAAAAGCCTTATTTTTTTTGGTGGGACCCTCGCCGGTGGCCGGGAACGAACCGGTGCAGCAGAGGCTGCAGGCAGCCCAGTGCTCAACCGCTGCACCACCAGGGGAGGCCCCTCCTAAAAGCCTTATTGCCTGATACATTCATATTGGGGGTGAGAGCTTCAACATCTGAATTTGGGGGGTGGGGACACAATTCAGTCCACAGCACCTGCATCAAATAGGCTTCTGCATAAAGTGTCTAGAATGTTTTCTATTTCTTTTTAAAGATTTTTTTTATTTATTTGTGCACACAAGAGCTGGGGTGTAGGCCAGAGGTGTGGGGGATGATGGGGGTGAGAGGATTAACCAGAGACAGAGTGGGGAGCAAAACAGGCAAATTTACTGAAATACATTGTTGAGGAGAGCAGTGGGCAAGACAGGAGAGGTCTGCTGCGCCATATGGGTTGCTCCCTGGCCAGGGATCAAACTCATGTTGCAGTGGCTGCTGATACATTCATAGTGCTACAACTTAACCCCTTGCACCACCAGGGAGGCCCTGTTTTTCTTATCTTGCACTGAATCCTGATTTTACTCCTGAACCAGCCAGAGAAGAACATTTGGTACTTTCATGCTCTTCCTTGCCCCTCTGGGCCTCTTCTAGAATGCCCTTCCCACACCAAAAATCCTTTGAAGGCCCTGACTCTGTGGTGCTCCCCTCATACCAGTCCTTTATTCCTGTCCTGGGTCTATGCTTATTGGATGACCTCTAGCAGTTGCTGTATGTTATTTATACATGTTTAACTGTCCTCCACTCTCAAAAAAGTTGAGGATGTATTTTAGTTTTTGTGTACACCTACTACCTATATTAGGTAGCATGTAGCAGGTGATCAGTAAACATTTTCTTTTTAAGATTTATTTATTTATGTATACAAGAGCTGGGGAGTAGGCCAGATGTGTAGGGGTGAGTGGATTCGCCAGAGACAGAGCGGGAAGCAGAACAGGTGGGATGACTGAAATACACTGCTGAGAGGAGCAGCAGGCGAGACAGGAGAGGTCTGGTTTGCCATGTGGGTCCTCCTGGCCAGGGATCAAACTGGTGCTGCAGTGACTGTGGATAGCTTCGTAATGTTGAGACTTAACCCCTTGCGCCACCAGGGAGGCCCAGTAAACATTTTTGAATGAATCAGTGGCCTGTGTAAGTAGCCAGAGCTTGCAGAACTCCTTAGCTCAGGTAGTCTAAAGGCCCATCATCCTACCCTGGACATCCAGCCAATTTCCTTACTCAGGCCTGGAACCCCCACTCCGGGAGAGGAGAAGCTAAGCTCCGAGGAGAAGAAATGAGCAAATAGACTTTCTAGTGTCCAGGTTTCTAGCCGCCAGTTTGGACAAGATATCCAGCTCCTTGGGCCTTAGTTAATTGAAAATATGTTTGGCAATATAAAACACAAGGAAACAAAAACAGACAATTATAAATCAGAGACATCCTGCAGGGAGGAGGAGGGAGAGGGATTAGAGGGTGGGAGGGAGGAGCACAGGGGACTGTGGTCATGGTTCACGGGTGCACTGGTTAAGGAAATTCTGTGGGGACTACACCTGAGGACGGGGGAAGCAAATATTGTTTAAAAATGAATAATTTTGGGGCCTCCCCGGTGGCACAGCAGTTGAGCGCTGGGTTGCGAAGCTGCCCGCAGCCTCTGCAGCGCCGGTTCGATCCCCGGCTGCTCCCCGGCCACTGGAGGAGGGTCCCGCATGGCGCGCAGACCTCTCCTGCCGCCCGCTGCTCCCTTCAGCAGTGTACTTCGGTCCTTCTGCCTGCTCTGCTCCCCGCTCTGGCTCTGGTGAATTCTCTCACCCTCCCGCGCTTCTGACTGTACCCAGTGCTTGTATAAATAAATAAATAAATCTTTAAAAAAAATTAAAAATAGGGCCTCCCCGGTGGTGCAGCGGTTGAGCGCTGGGTTGCGAAGCTGCCCACAGCCTCTGCGGCGCCGGTTTGATCCCTGGCTGCTCCCCGGCCACCGGAGGAGGGTCCCACGTGGCGCGCAGACCTCTCCTGCCGCCTGCTGCTCCCCTCAGCAGTGTATTTCGTCGGTCTGCCTGCTCTGCTCCCCACTCTGGCTCTGGTGAATCCTCTCACCCTCCCGCGCTTCTGACTGTACCCAGTGCATGTATAAACAAAACAAGCAAACAAACAAATAAATAAATAAATAAAACATGCCTCTATAAAAAAAAAATTAAAAATAAAAATGAATAATTTTGTAAAAAAATTTTTTAAAAAGCCAAAAAGAAAATATGTTTGGGGCCTCCCCGGTGGCACTGCGGTTGAGTGCTGGGCTGCAAAGATGCCCGCAGCCTCTGCAGCGCTGGTTCTGTCCCCGGCCGCAGGTAAGGGTCCCACAGACTTCTCCTGCCACCCACTGCTCCTCTCAGCAGTGTATTTCGTCAGTCTGCTTGTTCTGCTCCCCGCTCTGGCTCTGGTGAATTCTCTCACCCTCCCACACTTCTGACTGTGCCCAGTGCTTGTATACATAAATAAATAAATCTTAAAAAAAGAAAAAAAAAGAAAATATGTTTGGTCCCTGGTCTGAGGTGTGAAAGGAAAGACTTATTTGACATCATGGTGCGAACCCATGAAGTGGATACAGGAAACATTAAGTGCTGGGGTCCTGGCCTTGGTACTTACTAGCTCTCTGACTTTCATTTTGAGTCATTTTGCTTCACTGGGTATCAGTTTCTCCGTTCGCAAAATGGGTACAATAAACTTGTCTGTTCCCCTTGAAGTGAGGATTGACTGAGAAAATGGATCTGTAGGGAAGGGAAGGGAAGCTTAGTGTGGCACACGCTGCTCTGTGACCTGGAAACAGAGGTCACCTAGAGGCCTGCACAGGACTCTGTGGACAGAGGAGGGCTAAGTCTCTCTCTGCTTCCTTGCTACCTGCCCCTGGACAGGTCAGTCAGGTTCTCTAAAGCTCAGATTCATCAATAAGTTGATGGAATTAATCCTTTCTCTCAAAGGGAAGGGAGGATCAGATGAAGTGGTAAGTGAGCAGTAACTAATATAAGCGAATGGACACTCAATACAAGTCTTTAGTACTTGTTTTTTCCTTCTCTCCCTAGATCAGATAGAGGCAGCTTGGAGAGGTTTCCAGGAAAATTGGGGCAGATGTCAGACTTCTAAGACCTGAGGGCTTCAGGTTGCTTCCTCCCCAAGGCTGAGTCACTGTGATTATTAACCCTTGAGGAAGTCTGGCCTGGGAGCCTGCAGTCCAGAGGGCCAAATATGCTAATGCTGGCTTAGAGTCAAAATCTACCAGACGCTTTAGTTTTGGGGACAGAGTGACAGCCGCTTTGAATCTGGCCCGACCCAGTCACTTTCCAGGCCTCTCCCTTTCATACCCTCCCTAACTCCTCCGACATCTCTAAGCATCCCAGAAGGCAAGACTAATTAGGAAGCAAAAAAGGAGATCAGGACCTCAGCTGAGCCCTAGGCATATCTCCTCTCTCTCTCCTCTCTCGTGGGGAAGGTCCTCAGTGATGAGGCAGCTCTGTGTGTGTGTAAAGGAGGGGGGCCCCAAGGATAGAATTGGGAGAGACAGGTCCTACCTTGTGAGTGGGGATCGTGGGGAGGAGAAGAAAATACCCGTCCCTTCTCTCTCCAGGAAGCTTTCCTTCCCTGCAGCTGGTGCCCCAAGGATCTCCCGCCCCCCACCACCATCCCAGGTCCTTCCCTTAGAGAGAGCCTGCTGGGCCTGGAATGAGAAGAATTTGAACTACAAACAGACCTCCCAGAGGCACCCCCAACTCTCCTGTTACCACTCCAAGCTAGCAAAAGGCGGGCTTCCTGGAGCCAAAACTGAGAGGCAGGGCTGGGGTTTGGGCTGTGGAGAAGGGGCCTAGGTGGGGGGACTTTTTTTCCTGGAGAGGAAGGGGAGGGAAGGAGTGAAGGCAGGAGAGGAACTAGGCCTTACAAGGACCAAATTTTCCAAACCCAAATCAGAACCAGTAAGAGTATCCTTGCAGGGACATGGCATTGGGGTTGGAAATCAAGCCTGCCCTAGAATAATCTAAGCCAGAGGTCCCCACCCCAGGAGCGGCAAGCGGTCACCCAAATATAACCCAGAGGCGAGAAAAAAGCCAGAAAGTCCCCTCCCACCTCAACCTTCTCCTCCCCTCTCTTGGCCTGCTCTCTGCCTGTCTGGAACACTCGATTGTGCTGTGGGTACCCCAGGGTTGTATAGCCCCTCCCGGACCCAGGCTTCCCCTGTCCACAGTCTGCGCTGCATAACCGGGGCTGAGAAGGCTGTGAATGAGCTCTGAGGAGTTGGGGGCAGGAGCTGGAGTCAGAGAAAGATGGAGAGACTAGTCAAAGGACTGAAGGCACAGAGCCAGAGGGCCCCCTCCTGCTGGCGGCACTTCCCCAGACCCTGGCCTTCTGCCCGCTGTCCCCCGGCATCCCCCGCTATCCCTACCTGGGCCCAGGCTGGGGCTTTGATTTGACTCAGCCGGGGCTGTCAGTGCCCTCGGTGCCCAGGCAGAGGGGATACCCCGGGGAGGTGACAAGGGAGGAGAGGCTGCGGAGCTGGAAGCCGCCTTAGGCACGATGACCTCTTTGCGGGGGCCGCTCCCTCCAGCTTGTATAACACAGCTCCTGCCAAGGGTGGTATAGAAAGGCACAGAGCCCGCGGCGGGCTGGGGAAGGCCACTGAAAAGGCAGCTTAAGGGCTTCCTGCTGGGTGAAATGGATTAGGGGCCTTTGGGGAGGGAGCCAAGCAATGAGAAAGACACTGGCCCAAAGCCAGAGCCCCTTGGCGGAAGGCCCTCTGGATCAGGAGCCCCTGGGTGTCTGGCAGGCGGGGTCAGCAGTCTCCACCTGGCTGAGGGACTGACAGAATGGGGGCCCAGCCAGGGCGACATACTGGGATGAGGAGGTACCATGGGGACCTCAAAATAGAGGAGGGGATGTCAGGGGAGGAGACACTCCTGGATCAACTAGGGAACTTCTAATGGGAAAATGCGGGTGGAGCAAAGCCAACTTCCCCATCTATTTCACCCGTGTCTCCCTACCCCACACCTCCTAAAGGGAAGGTTGCAACTCAGAGCTTGCCCGGGTGGGAGGGGAGTAGCAACTCTCTGTTACTCGGGGACCCCAAACTGGGACAGAATGAAGCAGCCCCACGTGATTCTAAAGTTTCCAGTAAGCATCCAATTAGGGGATGAGTCCGGATGGCCTCCAAGACAAGCAGTGCAGCTGAGAGACCCCGGTGGAGACAGGACGGTGAAGACTGGGGCAACCCGGACTCCACAGTTACTCGGCTGGGAGCTCCAGGCCGCGGTGTGGAGCAGACTCAGCCTGGGAGTCCCAGGCCGTGGATCTGACAGTCCTCACCCCACCTGGATGTTGGGTTTCCCTCCAGAGCAATGTGAAGAAAAAATTTTGTTGTACTTGGTGTATATTGGCAAGAGATGGCACAGGCATTAGAGGACCAAGACATCATCCCAGAACGTGTGAGAGAGAGAGAGCGAACACATTGAGAATCAGGGCAGCCACGTGGGGAGCTTTGCATCTCTGTATCTTCATGAGGACTTTAAGGGTGTGGTATTATTACCCCCATTTTATAGATGAGCAAATAGAGGCTCAATGAGGTTCTCTAACTTCTTGTTTAAGTCTACAGAAGCTCATAAAATGGGACACCCGAGAATATGGTAAGACACGTGGGTCTCTCAAAAGTTCTGTGGCCCAAGGGTCTGAAACAGTCTTCCTGTTCCTATGCTTAGAGGATTTCTTCAGAGGTTCGATTCCTTTTCTTTCCTGGTTGGGCTCAGGCAGGGGCAGGCCGCTCCTCAGTGGGAAGCCTCTTCCCACTCTCCAGAGCACAGAATGTTCAAGGGGGGGTTTCAGAGTGAAGAAGTCTGAAGTGGGGCCCAGCTGTCCAGATAAGGTACTTGTGGCCACACCGGGGAGATGGGGTTCCAGCAATGGGTACTTCGAGCTCAGGGCATCCCTGGATCAGCACTGCCCCTTCTCCCAACCCTGTTGGGCCAGCCCCCTTCTTTGTGCTCATTTTTTTCCCACAGCCCTGCCGTGGCGGGGGAGGGCGCGTGTGTGTGCTGGGATCCCAGGCCTATCCCGTCCTGCTGGGCAGCACCCCATCAAGCCCCATCATAAAAAGTTTGAAAGTGGAGGATAGGGTGTCCTCCCTCGGAGGAGGCCTCGGCACCCTTCTCCCATTCTGGGGAACAAGAAGCTTGCTAATGGCTTGGGCCCCTTCCCCAGCCCCGGGCCCCAGCCCTGGCTCCCCCAGACAAAAAGCTGCTTTACATGAGAAGAGCGGGCTGGCCTGGCCTTACCCGGGCACTCAAAGAGGCGGTAGCCCCTGACAGCCGAGAAACTGCCCCTTCCCCCACACCCAGTCCTCGTTTAGTTGCAATTAGCAATTCTTTGCAACCCACGGGGCTGCGGGGGGGCCAAGCGCCCCTACCTCCCAAACCCCCCTCCCTCCCCCTCCTCCCTTCCTCACTGCCCCACCCCCAGCTTTCCAAATAGTCTGTCGGCTTCCTTGGAATTCGACATAGCAGCACCCAGAGTGCCCAAACCTAGGGCAGTTTGCGTGTGTGTGTGTGTGTGTGTGTGTGTGTGTGTGAAGCCAGGGTGAACTAGGCTGGGGGACCCCCCTTCTAAACCCACACTGCCCCTTCCCTCCGATCTTCCCACCTGTCACCACCAAAGCAGGCTTAGTTTTGGATCCTTAGGAGGGAGGAGAAGTTAGAAACCTGAGGATGGGTTTGAGGACAGGGGTTGGGAAGTGGTGAGAGGGATTGAGTTGGGGTTTGGGGTGGTGAGGGAAGGGAGGAAGCCCTGCCTCAGATCAGGCTGGGGACTCATACCCCACCCTGGCTGGCCTGCTCCTTGATGCTGCAATATGGACTCTCCTTCATTCCGGGGACGTCGGCGTAGGACTGGGGGCCGGGAGCTGGGATTCAACAACAGCCAGACAGGGAGAAGGTAACACAGTTTGGGAGAAGCGGGGAGAGGATCCCAGGGCCTCTTTTAGACTCACTGGAGTCATCCGCCTTGGTGTCTGGACCCAGAGGAGGCAGAAGCGGTGATACAAATGGAGGAGGAGAGTCTCGGGGTCTCCACGTCCTTTACCCCCACCACGGCAGCAGCTTCCCACAGGCCCTTCCCTCCCTGCTGCCTGAGTATCTGCCGGGTTTTCTTTTGTCACCAGCAGGGGGAGCCCTGGTATAGTGGGGTGCTCTGGAGGCAATTTTGAGAGGTGTCTCCCTACTAGGCTTGTAATGTGGACCTTGTCCCCGTTTGCACCCATAGGGCCTTCCTTTCCCCACAGATGGAGACTGAGCACCCCGCACCCCTGCATGAGAAGATCCCATCCTCCTAGGGAGTTCTGTCCTGCCTTTTTATTTTATTTTATTTTTAAAGATTTATTTATTTATTTTATACAAGAACCGGGGTACAGGCCAGATGCACGGGAGGGTGAGAGGATTCACCAGAGACAGAGTGGGGAACAGAACAGGCAGAGTGACGAAATACACTGCTGAGGGGAGCAGTGGATGAGACAGGAGAGGTCTGCTACATCATGTAGGTTAGCTCCCTGGCTGGGGATCGGATTCATGCCTTCCATGCTGCAGTGGCTGTGGATAGCTTCGTAGTGCTGCAACTTATCCCCTTACGCCATGAGGGAGGCCCTGTCCTGGCTTTTTTTTTTTTTTTTTAAGATTTATTCATTTATGTATACAAGAGCTGGGGTAGGTACAGGCCAAAGGTTTGAGGGGTGAGAGGATTCACCAGAGACAAAGTGGGGAACAGAACAGGCAGATAGACTGAAATACACTGCTGAGGGGAGCAGTGGGCGAGCCAGGAGAGGTCTGCTGCACCATATGGGTAGCTCCCTGGCTGGGTATCGAACTCGTGCTGCAGTGGCTGCGGATTGCTTCAGAGGTTGAGTCTTAACCCCTTGCGCCACCAGGGAGGCCCTGCCCTGGCTTTTTTTTTTTTTTTTTTTTTAAGATTTATTTATTTATTTATACAAGAACTGGGGTACAGGCCAGATGTACGGGAGGGTGAGAGGATTCACCAGAGACAGAGGGGAACAGAACAGCCTGCCCTGGCTTTTTAAAGGCTATGTGGGAGGTGGCTCTGGTTCAGCTGGTCATAAGTGACGAGGCAAGGTAAGGGGACCAAGGTTTCTCTGGGGTCATCTCAGCCCCCCATGGGACTTCTTTGGGGAAGTGGGATTCCTGGCTGGTCGGTGGTGGTGGTGGGGGGGGTATCTTGTAGGGGTCTCCAGGGTTTAATAAAAAAATTAGAGCAAGGGTGACTTAGAGCAGAGCAGTAGGTTCCTGGTTGGGCTGAGATGAGTTGGGTTGTTTGGGGTGATCCTTCACCCCACTTTAAGTATTGATATCATCCATGCAGATGTGGGGAGGTAGCATGGTTTAGGCTTGGGAAGTAGAAAGGTCTGGCTTTCTAAACTCCCATCCTTGGTGCCTCCTCTTGTTGGGGGGAAGGGATACCCTGAACAACCTCTACAAACAGGTTTTATGGACATTGGGGTTGCCCTGTAACACTCTCAGATCAGAGCAAGGGGGGAAACCCCACATCCCATGGGGGCCCCAGGTGGCAAGGAATTACTTTGGATTATTTTCACAAAGGCCCCTTTCCCTTAAGAAACCCCCAGCCTCTTTGGGAAGAAAAAGTGAGGAAGAAGAACTGAGGGTACCAAAGGAAGGGAACAGAGGGTATCCCCTCAGGGGGGAGTGCTTGTCTCCCAAAGTCTATCCTTCAGGTGTTTTCACTGCGAGGCCTGGATTCCAGGTGAGAAGGGCCAGGGGAGGCTGATACCCCTGGCCACCTAGAGTTCTGCCTCCCTTAGCAGCTGAGGTGCTTGAGTCTCTGGACCTGGGAAGCTTGAGAGGCCCTCATGGCCACCCTCCTCCCTGGAAGGAAGGAATTTAATGGGGGGTCAAGTGTTTGGCGCTCTGGGCAGGAAGTAGTTGGGAGCCAAAGGCAGGAAACTCTCCTCAAGAGCCATCCTCTCACAGCCAACCTCCTCTGAAGTTCACCGCCATCGCCTCCTGGAGCAGCAAGAGAGAGGACCTGGGAAGGGGAAGGAAAGTGAGAGGGGCCTGGCCTGGCACCCACTGCCCCAACCCCACCCCTCAGACCAGCTGGGGCTCCCTCCAACTCCGGAACCTGGATGCTCCAGACTCCCTGCTCAGCTCGACCTGCTGTTGGCAATGCTTTGCTGCTCTGGCCTTTGCTGCTCCCACTGCTCTTTTCTCCCGGATGTATCCTGACTGGAAACTGCCTCCAAGGTGAAGGCTTCCTTGGGCTCCTACTCGACTTTGTTCTCATTTCTCAGAAGGCAAACCATATCCCCACTTGTTTTATTTTTATTAAAAAAGATTTATTTATTTATACAAGCAGTGGGTACAGTCAGAAGCGCAGGAGGGTGAGAGAATTCACCAGAGCCAGAGCGGGGAGCAGAGCAGGCAGAAGGACCGAAGTACACTGCTGAGGGGAGCAGCGGGCGGCAGGACAGGTCTGCGCGCCATGTGGGGCCCTCGCGGCAGCCGGGCATTGAACCGGAGCTGCAGAGGCTGCGTGTGGGCAGCTTCGCAACCCAGCGCTCAACCGCTGCGCCACCGGGGAGGTCCCATCTCCACTTGTTTTAGAATTCTTTGAGATCCAGTCTATCTTTCCACTGGGCTGAGAGCTTCTAAAACTCTCCCTGACAGAAATAAAGACTTAAGCCACCAATGCCATTAAACGTTCTAGTAGCCACATTAAATAAAAGAAAAAGAAATAGGTGAAATTAATTTTGATAATATATTTTATTTAACTCAATATATCCAAAATATGATCGCTTCCACATGTAGTCAATATAAAAATTATGAGGACTAGATTTTACATGTATATTTTTTCAAATTAAGTCTTTAGGATTTGGTGTGTGTTTTACACTTACAAAGCATGTCTCAGTTTTCATTAGTCTTATGCTCAGTAGTTGCTGTTAACATAACTGGACAGCTCAGTCCAGAGATCAGGAACAGAGCCCCAGGCATATAGAGAAGTCCAGAAAGCATCTTAAGTGGCACTGTTGAAACAACACTGCTTAGAGTTGAATACTAGCAAAATCAGTAACTGTGTGACCTTAGATGTGTTCCTTGGCCACTCTGTGCCTTAACTGTCTCGTCTGTAAAATGGGGCTAGCAAGCTTCTTGGGGTTGTTGTGAGGATTTTGTGTGGTGCTTAGAACATCTAGTACACAGTAGGTGCTCAGTAAAGGCTGGCTGTTTTCATCTCTGCAGGATGCTAAATTTGGACCCAAACAATTGTGAGCTGAAACACTGAGAGAAACAGCCCTTTGCCCGGCAGCAGATCAAGGCAGAAGTATGCTGGGTGGGGTGAGCGAATTCTGTCTGGAAAAGTTGGAACAGGACGGAGAGGAGAAGGCTGCGGGTGGCTGGCAGAAGGCTCCGGAGAGGGCCAGACCAAGGTTTACAGCTGTGCTGCCATGGAATTTGGAAACAGTAACAGAGCAGCAGAAGGCCTGGATGATTCATTGCTGAAATGAAGCTTCTGGGGTTCAAAGAAGGGAGGTCTGGAGAGCTGGGGCCTTCAGAAAGCGCTTCACAAGAGCAGGGTGCAGTTTGGAAACCCAGCCGGCAGCGGGTGATAGGGAGTTTGCTGAGTGTGTGCAGAAAGGGGACAAATGGCCTAATTGGAGGCAGGCCCACCCCCCCTGGCAGGTACCCTCCCTCTCTAGACCAGCCTCCTTGGAGACAGAGCATTTGCCTGTTCCATTTTGAGGCCACAGCGCCCTCTGCTGGTCATGGGGGGTTGCCTGGAGCAGCAGCAAAGAAAAGTAGAGCTGGAGTTTAAGGGAGAGGGTGACAACAGTCTGCAGGGAAAGTTCTGGGCCAGATACTAAGGAGGTTCCTGACCCCCAGACACCTCTGAAGAGATTATACATCATAATCCCTGGAAAAGAATGTGGGGAATTGACCCAAAACAGGCAACCTCTAATATGTTAGTGCCTATTTGTTCATCTTTATTTTCTCAGTTGGTGTAGATATCTGTGGACTATTTTATTATTATTATTTTTTAAAGATTTATTTATTTATACAAGCACTGGGGTATAGGCCAGAGGCGCGGGAGGGTGAGATAATTCACTAGAGACAAAGCAGGGAGCAGAACAGGCAGAAGGACAGAAGTACACTGCTGAGGGGAGCAGCAGGTGAACCAGGAGAGGTTTGTTGCGCCATGTGGGTAGCTCCCTGGCTGGGGGATCAAACTCGTGCTGCAGTGGCTGCGGGATAGCTTCATAGGCTGCGTCCTAACCCCTTGCGCCACCAGAGAGGCCCTAGGGTGCTATGAACTTTGGTGTACATTTAAGTCTTCATTCTTTCTTGCTTCTCAGGCTTTCTGTCTAGGACCTCTTTCCTTCTGCCCTAGTTGTATCCTTCAGAATTTCCTTCAGTGAGGCTCTATGGATAGCAAGATTTCTTAGTTTTTACTAGTTTGGAAGTTAACTCTTGAACTCTAGATAGAAGTTTTTTCTTTTCGTATGTTCAAAATCAAATTTTACTGACTTCTGGCTTCCATTATTGCAGTTGAGAAGGCTGTTCGTAGGGTTTTCCTTCTACATTTGGCTTTCTTAAGTTTCATTATCCTATAACTTCATGTGGATTCTGTCTGCTTGGGACCCTTTGGGCTTCCAGAACTTGAGGATTGATGCTCATCAGTAGTGGCAAATTCATAGCCACTATCCTCCAAATCTTGCCCTTGCCACATTCTCTTGTCTTTTCCTTCTAGAACTCTAGTTAAACTATGTCAGACTTTTCGATGTATCCTCCATATCTCTCTTCTCTTTTTACTCCTCTTTTCTGCATTCTGGATAATTTCTTATGCTCTATCTTATGCTTTTCTGAGATCCCACTTTCCCTTAGGCTTCGCCCTCAAATTTCATAATTCTCTTATCAAATATCTATGATAGTGTTAAAGGAAATTTTAGACATCTTTTACATGGCATTTGCAGCTATTTTCCGTGGTAAGGTTGGGCTGAGTGATTTAGCCCATCATTATTGGAAATGGAAATCCTACCATCCTCCTCATCCCCACTGCTTGATATAGAGTCTCCCTTCCCTGCTGCCCCCAGTTGAAACCCTTCTCCAAGAACTGACTCCAGTGTCCCATCTTCCACCAGCACTTCCCTTCTTGCCCTTTTGGAGCTTTCTACCCTAGAACTAGAACTGATTGTCTCTCTTTCCAGTGGCTGCACCTTGGGACTTCTCTTGCATGCTTTACCTATCAAATATGTTACAGATTGATTTGTTGTCTTCAGCATTAGATGATCAGCTCAAGAAATGCAAGAATATCTTTGACAAGTGGCTCCAAATCCTGGCAAATTAGGGGTACTGTGGGGATGTGGGCTTGAAGCCCTTTCTAGTGTCTGACTAGGCATTCAGGAAAGTATTTTAAGACCCACTCCTTCCACGTCGTTGCATTAAACCCCTATTGATCCTAAAAGACCTCTGCAGAGCTGGAGGCTGCAGGGTGAGTTTACTTCTGGTCTGGAAACTCCTGGTCTGGTCTGACATCTCCTTGGGACAGACTCCGAGCCTGGAAGGTGCCCGCACTGGCTGAACAGGACAGTAGGTGGCAGCACATACTATGCCGTTGCCGCCCAGGCAGCTGTTCGCGCATTTCCGGGTGGGACTGGCACCTGACAAAGCGGAAAAGAATGTGACTGCCCCAAATTGGACCCTCTCTTAGTCCCCAAGGGCTAAAACAATACAGTAAACAACCTCGCTGCAACCCTCTCCCTGTACCCGCTCCTCGCGAGTCTCCTGCTACCGCGATCTCCCCACCAAATTCCCATGCTTGGCCCAGTATTGTTCCTTGCCTGCTTGATCTTCGCCTTTGCTGTCCCCCCTCCTGAAATGCTCTCCCTTTCAACCCACTCTCCTAACCATTCTCAGCTCAAGTGTTGTTGTTTTGCTTTTTAAATTGGTTACAGAGATCTTAAGCTTTATATATAATGAATGCCTAGAAAGTATGTACGATAAGACAGTAAAGGAGAACTTGCCCTCCAGACCATAATTAAATCCATGTTGCATTGAGATGAGAGGAGACAAACCCATCAGAAGACAGAATAAAGAATCCAGAAATTAGGCCCACTGCATGTGAAATTCTAATATGGAGTATAGTGGGGGTTTTAAGTTAATTGAGGAAAAAAAAAGATTTTGGGGCCTCTCTGGCAACGCAGGGGTTAAAGTCTCAGCATTATCAAGCTATCCGCAGCCACTGCTGCATGAGTTCGATCCTTGGCCAGGGAGCTGACCCACATTGCACAGAAAACCCCTCCTGTCTCCCTGCTGTTCCCCTCAGCAGTGTATCTCAGTAGATCAGCCTGTTCTGCTACCCACTCTCTGGTGAATCCTCTCACCCCCGCACCTCAGGCTTACACCTTAGTTCTTGTATGCATTTGAGAAAAAAATCTTTAAAAAAAAGGTTTTGTAATAGCATACCTTCCAAACTGAAGAAAATCTTATATGGTACACAAAAATGACCCTCGAATGGGTCAAAATTTTCAATGTAAAAATAAGTTCATTTAACAATTAGTAGATAAATTCTGGAGACTTGATATACAACATAGTGATTATGAACAAACTTTGAATGAACTTCAAGGTTGTTTTATAAGCCTCAAAGTTGCTAAGGGACAGGATCTTAACTCTTCTCAACATAAAAAAGAAGTGACAAATATGTGACATGTTAGAGGCCAGCTAAGTCTACTGTAGTGATCATATTGCAATATACAAATGCATCAAGCCAACATTTGCACACCTTAAATTTATACAATCTTACATGCAATAACTCAATAAAAGTAAATCCATAAAACCTTGTGTGAAAATCTAGGAGCCTACATGTACCATGTAAGTGAGAAAATATTGACCAAGATTGAAAACCCAGAAGTTATAACAGAAAAGATCAAAATATTTGACAATAGAAAGCTAAAGAGGGCCTCCCCGGTGGCGCAGCGGTTGAGCGCTGGGTTGCGAAGCTGCCCGCAGCCTCTGCAGCGCCGGTTCGATCCCCGGCTGCTCCCTGGCCACCGGAGGAGTGTCCCACATGGTGTGCAGAACTCTCCTGCCGCCCGCTGCTCCACTCAGCAGTGTACTTCGGTCCTTCTGCCTGCTCTGTTCCCTGCTCTGGCTCTGGTGAATTCTCTCACCCTCCCGCGCTTCTGACTGTACCCAGTGCTTGTATAAATAAATAAATAAATCTTAAAAAAATAAAATAAAAAATTTAAAAAAAAAAAAAAAAAGAAAGCTAAAGAAATTTTGCAATATATATATGCATATCAAATCATCACACTGTACACCTTAAACTCAAACAATGCTATATGTCAATTATGTGTATTGTATGTGTATAATAAAGCTGGGGGAAGTTAAATAAAGCTAGGAAAAAAATAGAACATAAACAGTTGTTAAGTGAACCTGAGATTTATTTAAAAAATTGTAATGCAGATGACAGGGAAATGCAAAATTAATTTAGAATAAGATGTTACTTTATGCTGACCAGTTTGACCAAAACGAAAAAGAGCCAAGATAACTACTTCCTGGCAGAAATAGGGAGAAAGATGCACTCTCAGGCATTGTTGAGAGAAGGAGGTGTACAGCCTCCCTGGAAAGTAACCTGACATCTATTAAAATTAAAAACATGCCTACTCTTTAACTAAGCAAATCCATTTTGGGAATTTATCCCATGAAAACAAAATGGCCAGGACAGATAGATAAGTACACAAGGATGCTGGTGTAGCATGAGTTAGTTGCAGAAACTTTAGAAACTGATGCCCTTCGGTGAATGGTTGAAAAAATGGTGACACAGCTATATAATGGAATATTGTGCAGTCTAAAATAAATAAGAATTCATGTTTGCATCTGATTTTTTTTTCACTTTGGAATGTGACACCACCTTCTCTTTGATGTGCAAAACATATTTTGGTTATTTGTTAAAGTGAGGTGATCATTATTTCCCCAATTTCACAACAGGATTCACATCTATTTTTAAATCTGACACTGGAGAATTAAGGAATAGGAAATGATCATACCTAAACTATCTACAACAAAATGAAGTTAAAAGGACATGTCCAGGGCCTCCCCGGTGGCGAAGCGGTTGAGCGCTGGGTTGCGAAGCTGCCCGCAGCCTCTGCAGCGCCGGTTCGATCCCCGGCTGCTCCCCGGCCACCAGAGAAGGGTCCCGCATGGCGCGCAGACCTCTCCTGCCGCCCGCTGCTCCCCTCAGCAGTGTACTTCGGTCCTTCTGCCTGCTCTGCTCCCCGCTCTGGCTCTGGTGAATTCTCTCACCCTCCCGCGCTTCTGACTGTACCCAGTGCATGTATAAACAAAAAAACAAACAAACAAATAAAATAAATAAATAAAACATGCCTCTATTAAAAAAAAAAAAAAGTTTTTAAAAAAAAAAAAAAAAGGACATGTCCAATTGGGTCTTTTGTGTCCAAAAGTGGCTCTGCTACACATTATAAGTGTTACTGTTTCTGTCTATTAATTTTGGAAATACAAATAGCACAATGGGAGAACCTACCTTTTTTCTTGGTTCCCTTCCCTCAAAAGACAAATCAACAGAAACTTGTTACATAGTAATCAAATAGCACTAGTGGGTACTTGAAACTCAGCAAGCAGCTGGCCTCAAGTTTTCATGGACATCAGGATCATATTTGGGGGTTGGAATGGGCAGGACTGGTGTGGGTGCCATAATCTGCCTGTTGAACAAGCACTCTGGTGGCATTCTGACTCCATTTGAAGAGTTTCCTCTAAAATCAAGATCCACATAGACAAGTGATTTATTTTCACATGCATTTGAACTCTCAGGGACAGCTCAGCATGGCCAAAATACAGTTCTTGACACCTTCCCAAATTTGTCATCCAGCCTTCCCAATCTCAGCAAATGACCCCACATTCTCCTTGGTGACTCACAGCAGCAATCTGGAAGCCATTCCTGATTCCATCCTTTTCGTCAATCCCAATATCTAATCCATGATCTTCTTGCCAAGTGTTCTTAAATTGCCTTCTCTCAGCCTTGGCCTTGGTCTCTGCTGCCACCTCCATCTATCATCTCTCATGGAATTTGCTGCCATAGCATCTTACCTAACCTCCCCACTTCCATTCTGGCCCTCTTCAATCCCTACTCCATGTATAGGCCCTGATGCAGCTCTTGAAATGTAAATAGTCACATTATCTTCTTTTCCTAATCTGTCAGACTTCCCTCCTCTTGCTATCATTTCCAGGGCCTCCTGAGTGGGCCAGGTCCTGCTTCCCTTTCACTTTACTTCTAAGTCCTCTTCCCCCACTTCTTGCACTCCCTTTTGTTAGAACTTCAGGACCAACCCAGTGAAAGAAAACAGGGGGGCCCATGTTCAAAATGAAGAATTTCAGAATGTGACAGGACCTTAAACAGAGTGCATGGCCCTTCCGCGAGCAGAGCCCTGTGCCATAGGCTCCGCCTTCCGCCCTGGCTGTGCCTTTGCCTGCGAGCTTCTGCCCCAGTTTGTAACATCCAGCTCTCAGCTCAAATGTCACTTTGTCCAGAGGTGTCACCTGATTGTGGTTGAATTTAAAGTAGCCTCACCCCATTCCTCTGTATTCTATCACCCTCTATCACATTGCCTGGGTTATTATCTTCCCAGCATGTGGCCCTTTCTGAAGTGATCTCAGTTGTTTACTTGTGTAGTCAGTCTCTTCTTACACTCCTCCTTCCTCCCCGCAGCCCCACCAGAATGTAAACTTGATGAAGGACCTTCCAGCTGTGCTCACCTAGATATCACCAGCACCTAGAGCAGGGCCACTTCAGACCAAGCAGGTGATAAATATTTGATGAATAAGGAAATGAATATACTGAAGAATGCACTGCAGGAAACTGGTCTATCCTGGTCACCACTTACCACAGGGGAGTCCTATGGACTGTGAAGCTGTTGTTTTTTTTCCTGTGAACTGCATTTGAAAGGCTTTGGGGGGGGGGGGAAATCCCTGGTGGTGCAGGGTTAAAGACAGGGCTATCAAGCTACTGCCAGCCTGGAAGCAACCCATAGGGCAGCAGCAGACCTCTCCTGTCTAGCCCAGCTCCTCCCCTCAGCAGTGTATTTCCATACATCTGCCTGTTCTGCTTACTACTCTCTGGTGAATCCTCTCACCTCCTGCACCTCTGGCTCACACCCTAGTCCTTGTATGCAAAAAATAAATCTTTAAAAAAAAGAAAGCAAGCTTTTGGCCATCATGAATACCAAGGGCTCTTTTCCTCTCACTTCCTTGACTTTATCCCATGTACCCACTTAAGTGCCTGTCTTTCCTCCTGATGAGCATCGATGAACAGACTGTGTTTGAAACTTGTATTAGGTGTGTGTGACCATGAACAAATTATTTAAACTCTCAGAGCCTTGGGGCTTATTTTGCCCCATGAGGATCGTTATATTACCAGCTGTTTGGATTACTCTGAGATTAAATGAAGTAATTTCGATTAACAGCATGTAAATATGAAAATGTTTAATAAATGCCCCTATTATTAGTTTAAGAGACGCAGCAGGGGAATGGGAAGGACATGGGGCTCTGGTTCTAGTTTTTCACTTACCATCTATGTGACCTTAGCCAAGTGATAGTAGTGTGCTATTTCATAGTACCGTGGGGGGTGTCAGAGAAAGTTCAAGATGAAAGTATGAGGTGTTCTTCTTTTCCTGAAGGAGCAGTGGGAGGATGTCATAAGAGGGCTTGGGACTAGCCCCTCAGGTAGCCACCAGGGCCTGTTCTTTCCCGCTCATTGAAGCCCAGACTCTTCAGGAGACACACAATGTCCAACAAAGACTGTTCTTGGTTCACCATCCCAGCTGCCTCTCTCCATGATAGAAAAGGAGCAAAAAATCTGACTTCACATAAAAACAAGGTACCTCCCTCCCTATCCCTCCATCTCCCCATGCAAAAATAAATAAATATAGTTATCTTTTGTATTTTCCATGATATGTGGGTTCCAGCGGATGGGGTTCAGGACATGTGATCCCCAAATATGGCATCTTGTCATATTGAACACTTCAAGCCCATGGAATTTGAGAAATGACATGTGCAGAAAGAACCTTCTGACCTTCCCTGAAGCAGGTCATACAGCCCCCAGGTGAGAGGAGCCCTCCATATAACCAGAAGAAAGGAGCATCTTTATCGCTGAAGACCAAGGGACACAGGGAGAAATCTGAACAAACAGGCCTTGGTAAGTTTCTGCCAGTTACTGCACTTAGTTCATACTCTTTGCCCTAGCTTAGTTTTCTAAAACTTTGCACTCTTCATCAAAGCTAGCCTATAACACTGCTCAGGTTTAGCCATTTCTTGGGGTCTTCTTTATGAAGTCTTCCATGTCACTTAAAATTTTATTAAATAAAAAGAAAAAGAAACTAAAAAAAAAACTTTCATTAAGTAATTTTATATGCCTTTCTCTTGCGAATCTGTCTTTTGTTCCAGGGTGAATACAAAAGGAAGAATATAAAAGGGTAGAGAAACAGGTATTTTTCCTTTCCTCCATAGCCCTCTGTCAAACTTACTGAACCTGTGCTCGGGCAGGCTGGGGGTTCATAGACTCAGTCCCACTCTTGCTATCTGACTCTCAAGAGTCAGATGGGTAAGCATGGGGGTGGAGAGGTCTGGAGGAAAAGAGGGCCTCCTAAGCTGCCCTGATTCTTCCTCCTTTGCCTGTTGTCCTATCCTTCTCCTGCTCCCACCAGCCATTCACTTCAGCCTTTACAGTGGTGCGCTTTTCCCAACTCAGTTCCTACTGAACAAATTTCTAGCCTGGTGGCAGGAAGCAGAGGGAGACATGGGGCCTGGGGTCAGGAGGACCCTGTTTGAACCCAGGCTCCACTTGTTCCTAGCAAATGACCTTGGGCAAATTCATGTCTCAGTTTCCTCACCTGGAAAACGTGGAAAAGTAGTACCTACGTGATCATAGTACCTACTTCACAGGGTCACTGCAAGCACTGGATGAAGTAATTCAAGTAAAGGAGGCTCTCCTTTAACTGTTTTCTTTCTTTTTTTTTTTTTTTAAGATTTATTTATTTATGCAAGCACTGGGTACAGTCAGAAGCGCAGGAGGGTGAGAGAATTCACCAGAGCCAGAGTGGGGAGCAGAGCAGGCAGAAGGAACCGAATACACTGCTGAGGGGAGCAGCGGGCAGCAGGAGAGGTCTGCGCGCCATGTGGGACCTTCCTCCGGTGGCCGGGGAGCAGCTGGGGATCGAACTGGCACTGCAGAGGCTGCGGGCAGCTTCGCAACCCAGCGCTCAACCGCTACGCCACCGTGGAGGCCCTTAACCGTTTCCTTAAGGTCTTTTTCTTCTCACACAGGCCATGTCTTGCAGCTGCGGATAGCTTTACAGTGCTGTGCTTAACCCCTTGTGGCACCAGGGAGGCCCTTTTTGTTTAGTTTTGGGGTGTGGGTACTCTATTTCTTGTTAGAGGTTTCCTTCCAATGTCTGGTAATCCTTTACCACTTATGGATGGGGGTTTCTGAAAGATGGACTTCTCTGTGGGATATTTGGGGAGGAACATGACCTTTATTTGGGAGAGACTCCATCCCTACTCACATTTTGGTATGTGTAGTTTTTTCTCCCCACTTGGTCAATTTCCCAGAGGGGAATCCTGTGGCCTCCTGCTGGGAGAAGTCTGACTCTCTGACTCGGATGACTTTTACCAAATCTTACCATTTTCAGTACTGTGCCTCCTTTCTTAGTTGTAGGAGATATTTAAAGTCTCTCTGGCTCAGGGCCTCCCGGGTGGCGCAGCGGTTGAGCGCTGGGTTGCGAAGCTGCCCGCAGCCTCTGCAGCACCGGTTCGATCCCTGGCTGCTCCCCGGCGACCGGAGGAGGGTCCCACATGGTGCGCAGACCCCTCCTGCCGCCCGCTGCTCCCCTCAGCAGTGTACTTCGGTCCTTCTGCCTGCTCTGCTCCCCGCTCTGGCTCTGGTGAATTCTCTCACCCTCCCGCGCTTCTGACTGTACCCAGTGCATGTATAAATAAATAAATCTTTTTTTAAAAAAAAAAAGTCTCTGG